>NC_069502.1:496383403-496444663 GCF_027579735.1 Bombina bombina
ATTGGGGCACACCGGAATTGGATCTGATGGTATCTCATCAGAATGCCAAACTTCCTTGTTACGGGTCCTGGTCAAGGGATCCCCAAGCACTACTGATGGATGCTCTAGCAGTACCCTGGTCATTCAACCTGGCTTATGTGTTTCCTCCTTTTCCTCTCCTGCCTCGTCTGATTGCCAGAATCAAACAGGAGAGGGCTTTGGTAATCTTGATAGCACCTGCGTGGCCACGCAGGACTTGGTATGCAGATCTAGTGGAAATGTCATCTCTGCCACCATGGAAACTGCCACTGAGACAGGACCTTCTCATTTAAGGTCCGTTCCAACATTCAAATCTAAATTCTCTGCAGCTGACTGACTGCCTGGAGATTGAATGCTTGATTTTATCTAAGCGGGGATTCTCTGAGTCGGTCATTGATACCTTGATTCAGGCTCGGAAGTTTGTCACTAGGAAAATTTACCATAAGATATGGCGTAAATATCTTTATTGGTGCGAATCCAAGGGCTACTCATGGAGTAGGGTTAGATTTTGTCCTTTCTCCAAGAAGGATTGGAGAAGGGATTTTCGGCTAGTTCCTTAAAGGGACAAATTTCTGCTTTGTCAATTTTACTACACAAGCGTCTTGCGGATGTCCCAGACGTTCAGTCTTTTTGTCAAGCTTTAGTCAGAATCAAGCCTGTGTTTAAACCTGTTGCTCCGCCATGGAGTTTGAATTTAGTTCTAAATGTTCTTCAAGGGGTTCCGTTTGAACCCATGCATTCCATAGATATTAAGCTTTTAGTTTTTAGTTGCTATCTCTTCTGCTCGAAGAGTTTCTGAGCTTTCTGCGTTACAATGCGACTCGCCTTATCTTTTATTCCATTCTGATAAGGTGGTTTTGCGTACTAAACCTGGATTCCTTCCTAAGGTTGTTTCAAATAAGAATATTAATAAGGAAATTGTCCTAATCCTTCTTCTAAGAAGGAGTGTCTGTTACATAACTTGGACGTGGTTCGTGCCTTGAAGTTTTACTTACAATCGACCAAGGATTTTCATCAAACATCTTCTCTCTTTGTTGTTTGTTCTGGAAAGCGGAGGGGTCAAAAAGCTACGGCTACCTCTCTTTCTTTTTGGCTGAAAAGCATCATCAGTTTGGCATACAAGACTGCTGGACAGCAGCCTCCTGAAAAAATTACAGCTCATTCTACTAGAGCGGTGGCTTCCACATGGGCTTTTAAAAACGATGCTTCTGTTGAACAGATTTGTAAGGCGGCGACTTGGTCCTCCCTTCATACATTTTCCAAATTTTCCAAATTTGATACTTTTGCTTCTTCTGAGGCTATTTTTGGGAGAAAAGTTCTTCAAGCAGTGGTGCCTTCCGTTTAGGTATCTGTCTTGTCCCTCCCGTTCATCCGTGTCCTGTTGCTTTGGTATTGTATCACACAAGTAAGGATGAATCCGTGGACTCGTCGTATCTAGTAAAAGAAAAGGAAATTTATGCTTACCTGATTGATTTCTTCTACGATACGACGAGTCCACGGCCCTCCCTGTCATTTTAGACAGATTATATTTTTGTTTTCAAATTTCAGTCACCTCTGCACCTTTTTAGTTTCTCCTTTTTCTTCCTATACCTTCAGTCGAATGACTGGGGGGTGAAGTCAAGGGAGGAGCTATATAGACAGCTCTGCTGTGGTGCTCTTTGCCACTTCCTGTTAGCAGGAGGATAATATCCCACAAGTAAGGATGAATCCGTGGACTCGTCTTATCGTAGAAGAAATCAATTTTTCAGGTAAGTGTATGTGTGTGTGTATATATATATATATATATATATATATATATATATATATATATATATATATATATATATATATATATATATATATATATATATATATATATATATATATATATATATATAAAAGAACAGAGGCAGGGCGCATCCCCTCTAAGTGTAATATGTTTTTAACAGGCACAAATTTATTAAAATATACAATTTCAAACTCACACATTCAAACCTCAAACATGTGAGGTATGTTCAGGCACTGGGAGAACAACTTTCTGGGTCTCTCAAGGCAAATCTGTAGCAATGTATTTGATACAGCTCACTCGGTCTGGAGGTTTTAGATGTTAGTTCCTCACTAATGATGTCCAGTAACAGAGACTCCTACGGTCCCAAAATTGTCCCCAGAAGGGATTAAAAGTGTTCCAAAAACACCAACAGTTAATAGTTCTGTTCAAAGTATATGTAAATACAGTTACCACCACGCTCAGTCTTCTGAACAGCTGAGGCGCAAGAAAAAAGCCGGCTTGCTTGCGGTTGCGATAGCTGAAACGGCTGACGTGGTGACGTGATGCGGTGGGCGTGGCATCACGTCAGCCGTTTCAGCTATCGCAACCGCAAGCACGCCGGCTTTTTTCTTGCGCCTCAGCTGTTCAGAAGACTGAGCGTGGTGGTAACTGTATTTACATATACTTTGAACAGAACTATTAACTGTTGGTGTTTTTGGAACACTTTTAATCCCTTCTGGGGACAATTTTGGGGACCGTAGGAGTCTCTGTTACTGGACATCATTAGTGAGGAACTAACATCTAAAACCTCCAGACCGAGTGAGCTGTATCAAATACATTGCTACAGATTTGCCTTGAGAGACCCAGAAAGTTGTTCTCCCAGTGCCTGAACATACCTCACATGTTTGAGGTTTGAATGTGTGAGTTTGAAATTGTATATTTCTCTTGTTAAGTGTATCCAGTCCACGGATCATCCATTACTTATGGAATATATTCTCCTTCCCAACAGGAAGCTGCAAGAGTCCACCCACAGCAAAGCTGCTATATAGCTCCTCCCCTAACTGCCATATTCAGTCATTCTCTTGCAAGCCTCAACATAGATAGGTCGTGAGAGTCTGTGGTGCTTTCTACTTAGTTTATTCTTCAATCAAAAGTTTGTTATTTTTAAATGGCACCGGAGTGTGCTGTTTATCTCAGGCAGTATTTGGAAGAAGAATCTGCCTGCGTTTTTCTATGATCTTAGCAGACGTAACTAAGATCCATTTGCTGTTCTCACACATTCTGAGGAGTGAGGTACTTCAGAGGGGGAATGGCGTGCAGGTTTTCCTGCAGATAAGGTATGTGCAGTAAAATATTTTTCTAGGAATGGAATTGACTAAGAAAATACTGCTGATACCGAAGTAATGTAAGTAAAGCCTTAAATGCAGCGATAGCGACTGGTATCAGGCTTATTAATAGAGATACATACTCTTATAAAAATGTGTTTTAAAACGTTTGCTGGCATGTTTAATCGTTTTTTAACGTACATTGGTGATAACACTGTAATGTTGGTATAGCCTTAAATGCAGTAAAAGCGACTGGTATCAGGCTTATTAATAGAGATACATACTCTTGTAAAAATGTGTTTTAAAACGTTTGCTGGCATGTTTAATCGTTTTTTAACATATGTTTGGTGATAAAACTTATTGGGGCCTAAGTTTTTTCCACATGGCTGGCTTAAATTTTGCATAGAAACAGTTAACTGAAGCTTCCCACTGTTGGCTGTGGCAGTTTGTTGTGTCTGTTTTTAAAAACGTCTGTCGTTTTTTTTTTTTTTATCTGTTTTTTGCATTAAGGGGTTAATCATCCATTTGCAAGTGGGTGCAATGCTCTGTTACCTTATTACATGTACTGTAAAAATTTTGTTTGATTTACTGCCTTTTTTTTCACTGTTTTTCAAATTTTGACAAAATTTGTTTCTCTTAAAGGCACAGTAACGTTTTATATATTTGCTTGTTAACTTGATTTAAAGTGTTTTCCAAGCTTACTAGTCTCATTATTAGTCTGTTCTAACATGTCTGACATAGAGGAAGCTCTGTGTTCATTATGTTTTAAAGCCATGGTGGAACCCCATCTTAGAATGTGTACCAGATGTACTGATTTCATGTTAAACAATAAAGATCATTTTTTGTCTTTAAAAACATTATCACCAGAGGATTCTGTCGTGGGGGTAGTTATGCCGACTAACTCTCCCCACGTGTCAGACCTTTTGACTCCCGCTTTAGGGACTCGCGCTCAAATGGCGCCAAGTACATCAAGGGCACCCATAGCGTTTCTTTTACCAGGGGATTCTGTCGAGGGGAAAGTTATGCCGACTAACTCTCCCCACGTGTCAGACCCTTCGACTCCCGCTTCAGGGACTCACGCTCAAATGGCGCCAAGTACATCAAGGGCGCCCATAGCGTTTATTTTACAAGACATGGCAAAGGTGGTGAATAATATTCTGGCAGCAGTATTAGTCAGACTACCTGAAATTAAAGGAAAGCAGTTAGCTCTGGGGGTAGATACAGAGCATACAGACGCTTTAAGAACCATGTATGATACTACCTCACAATATGCTTAGTCTGTGGGTGATTTTTTTTGACTCAGGGAAGATGATTTAACCTGATTCTGATATTTCTACATTTAAAATTTATGCTTGAGAACCTCCACTTGTTGCTCAGGGAGGCTTTGGCTGCTCTGAATGAATGTGTACAATCGCAGGGCCAGAGAAATTGTGTAGACTGGATAAATAATATGCAGTGCCGGTGTGTACTGATGTTTTTCCAATACCTAAAGAGGTTTACTAAAAAAATTTTAATAAGGAATGGGATAGACCAGGTGTGCCGTTCTCTTCCCCTCCTATTTTTTAGAAGAATGTTTTCTAATAGTTACCACCACACGGGACTTCTGGCAGACAGTTCTTAAGGTGGAGAGAAGAGTTTCTACTCTAGCTAAGCGTACCACTACCTCTGACGAGGACAGTTGTGCTTTTTAGATCCAATGGATAAAAAATGTTTATTCAACAGCGTTTTATCCTGCAGCCCCTTGCATACATTGCTTCTGTCACTGCTGCTGCGGCGTTCTGGGTTGAGTCTCTTGATGAGGCTTTACAGTTAAGCTACTCCATTGGATGAATATATTTGACAAGCTTATGCTAGCCAATTCCTTTGTTTTCTGATGCCTTGTTCATTTGACTAGACTAACGGCTAAGAATTCTGTTTTTTACTATACTGGCGCGCAGAGCGCTATGGCTTATATCATGGTCAGCTGTCGTGACTTTAATAAATAAGCTACTTAACTTCCCTTCAAGGGGCAGACCCTATTCGGGCCTGGTTTGAAGGAGATTATTGCTTATATCACTGGAGGAAAAGGTCATGCCCTTCCTCAGGATAGGTCTAAATCAAGGGCAAAAAAATAATAATAAATAAATAAATTTTAATTTTCGTACCTTTTAAAAACTTCAGGGCAGGTGTGGCATCCTCTTCCTCTAAGGCAAAACAAGAGGGAATTTTTGCTCAGTCCAAGGCGGTCTGGAGACAATCGGACCTGGAACAAAGATAAGCAGGCCAAGGAGCCTGCTGCTGCCTCTAAGGCAGCATGAAGGAACGGACCCCTATCCGGTAACGGATCCTATAGGGGGCAGACTTTCATTCTTCGCCCAGGCGTGGGCAAGAGATGCCCAGGATCCCTAGGCATTGGAATTTATATCCCAGAGATATCTTCTGGATTTCAAAGATTCCCCCCCCAAAAAAAGGGGAGATTTCGCCTTTCACAATTATCTGCAAACCAGATAAAGGAGGCATTCTTACATTGTGTACGAGATCCATCCAGTTCCAAGAGAGGAACAGGGACAGAGTTTTTACTCAAATCTGTTTGTGGTTCCCAAGGAGAGGGAACCTTCAGACCTATTTTGGTCTAAAGATCTTAAACAAATTCCTCAGAATTCCGTCATTTAAGATGGAAACTATTCGTACCATCTTAACTATGATCCAGGAGAGTCAATAGAGGACTACAATGGATTTGAAGGATGCTTATCCTCACATTGTGATGCATAAAGATCACCATCGTTTTTCAGGTTTGCCTTTCTAGACAGGCATTACCAGTTTGTAGCTCTTTCCTTTGGGATATCTACAGCCCCAAGAATCTTTATGGAGGTTCTGGGGTCGCTTTGGCGGTCCTTAGACCGCGGGGCATAGAAGTGGCCCCTTATTTAGACGACATCCTGATACAGGCGTCAAACATCCAAATTGCCCAGTCTCATACGGACGTAGTACTGGCATTTCTGAGATCACATGGGTGGAAAGTGAACAAGGAAAGAGTTCTCTATCCCCAATCTCAAGGGTTTCCCTCCTAGGGACTCTGATAGATTCTGTAGAAATGAAAATTTACCTGACGGAGTCCAGGTTGTCAAAGTTTCTAAATTTCTGCCGTGTTTTTCATCCCATCCGCGCCCTTCGGTGGCTCAGTACATGAATGAAATTGGCTTAATGGTAGCGGCAAGGGACATAGTACCGTTTGCACGTCTACATTTCAGACCGCTGCAACTATGCATGCTCAGTCAGAGGAACGGGGATTACACAGATTTGTCCCCCTGTTAAACCTGGACCAAGAGACCAGAGATTCTCTTCTCTGGTGACTATGTCGGGTCCATCTGTCCAAGGGTATGACCTTCCGCAGGTCAGATGGGACAATTGTTACAATAGATGCCAGCCTTTTAGGTTGGGATGCAGTCTGGAACTCCCTGAAGGCTCAGGGATAGTGGACTTAGGAGGAGACCCTCCTTCTAATAAATATTCTGGAACTGGGAGTGATATTCCATGCTCTTCAGACTTGGCCTCAGTTAGCAACTCTGAGGTACATCATACTCAGTCGGACAATATACACGACTGTGGCTTACATCAGCCATCAAGGGGGAACAGAAGTTCCCTAGCGATGTTAGAAGTCTTACAATATTTCACTGGACAGACTCTTGTCTATCAGCTATCCATATCCCAGGTGTTGAGAACTGGGAGGTGGATTTTCTAAGTCGTCAGACTTTTCTTCCGGGGGAGTGGGATTTCCTCCGGAGGTCAAGACCAAGCAGGAGAGGGCTTTGGTGTTTTTGACAGCGCCTGCGTAGCCACGCAGGACCTGGTATGCAGATCTGGTGGACATGTCATCCTTTCCATCACGGTCTCTGCTTCTGAGACAGGTCCCTCTACCTCAGGGTCCTTTCAACCATCTAAATAGAATCAATCTGAAATGGACTGCCTGGAGACTGAACGCTTGATGTTATCAAAGCATGGCTTCTCCGAGTCAGTCATTGATACCTTAATACAGACATGAAAGCCTGTCTCTAGGAAAATTGAACATAGATATGGTGTAAATATCTGATTGTTATGAATCCAAGGGTTACTCATGGAGTAAAGTCTGGATTCCCAGGATATTATCTTTTCTCCAAGATGTTTTTGAGAAAAGGGTTGTCAGCTAATTCCTTAAAAGGGGACAGATTTTTACTCTGTCTATTTTTTTGCACAAGGGTCTGGCAGGTATTCTAGACGTTCAGGCATTTGGTCAGGCTTTGGTTAGATCCAAGTCTGTGTTTAAAACTGTTGCTCCACCATGGAGCTTAAACCTGATTCTTAAGGTTCTTCAAGAAGTTCCGTTTGAACCTTTTTTGTTCCATAGATATCAATCTTTATCTTGGAAAGTTCCTTTTGGCTAGCTAATTCCTCGACTCGTAGAGTCTCCAAGTTATCTGTGTTACAATGTGATTCTCCTTATCTGGTCCTTCGTACGGATAAGGTAGTCCTGCGTACCAACCTGGGTTTTTTCCTAAGGTGGTATCTAACAAGTACATCACTCAAGAGATAGTTGTTCCATGCTTGTATCCTAATCCTTCCTCAAAGAAGGAACGTCTATTACACAATATTGGACATGGTTTGTGCTTTAAAGTTTTACTTACAAGCTACTACAGTTTTCATCAAACGTTCACCTTGTTTGTTGTCTATTCTGGACAGAGGAGAGTTCAAAAGACTTCAGCAGCCTCTCTGTCTTTTTGGTTAAAAAGCATAATTCATTTAGCTTATGAGACTGCTGGACAGCAGCCTCCTGAAGGGATTACAGCTCATTCTACTAGAGCTGTGGTTTTCACTTGGGCCTTTTTTAAATGTGGCTTCTGTTGAACAGATTTACAAGACGGAGTCTTGGTCTGCGCTTCATACTTTTCAAATTTAACAAATTTGATACCTTGCTTCTTCGGAGGCTATTTTTGGGAGAAAGGGTTTTTTACAGGCAGTGGTAACTTCCGTTTAAGTACCTGCCTTGTCCCTCCCATCATCCGTGTACTTTAGCTTTGGTATTGGTATTCCATAAGTAATGGATGATCCGTGGACTGGATACACTTAACAAGAGAAAACATAATTTATGCTTACCTGATAAATTTATTTCTCTTGTAGTGTATCCAGTCCACGGCCCGCCCTGTCACTTTAAGGCAGGTAATTTTTTCATTTGAACTACAGTCACCACTGCACCCTATGGTTTTTCCTTTCTCTGCATGTTTTCGGTCGAATGACTAAATATGGCAGTTAGGGGAGGAGCTATATAGCAGCTTTGCTGTGGGTGGGCTCTTGCAGCTTCCTGTTGGGAAGGAGAATATATTCCATAAGTAATGGATGATCCGTGGACTGGATACACTACAAGAGAAATAAATTTGTCAGGTAAGCATAAATTATGTTTTTAATAAATTTGTGCCTGTTAAAAACATATTACACTTAGAGGGGATGCGCCCTGCCTCTGTTCTTTTCTTTATCTTTTAGTGGATCCAGTTCCAGAAACCGTGTATTGTGGTGGCAGCAACCTCTACTATGTAAATTGAATCTTTGGAAACATCATTTGAATGTCATTTATACATCATATATCCTTTTTTATGTGGGGCGCTTTTTAGTGTGTTGTATTATTTATATATATATATATATATATATATATATATATATATATATATATATATATATATATATATATATATATATACTGTAGCACTCAGTGTAGTGTTTTTTAATGGTACACACGCAGGCGTTATTATGCTGGAAAAAATTGTGTGATTATTTTAGTATTGGACATAGTTTTTAAGATGTGGTGTTTTGTTTTGCATTTTAGGCAGGTCGTCTTGATGAACAATTGCCAAAACACATCCCTTTCACTGTTCTCTCAGGAGATAAAGGCTTTTTAGAGCTGGAGAACCAGTTTAAGAAAACCCAGCGGCCTGCTCACATTCTCAACCCTCATCATTTAGAAGGAGAGATGATGTGTGCTTTGCTGAACAGCATATCTGATACAACAAAAGGTACACGTTGCGCCAGTAAGAAGGTTTACAATTCAGACATATATGCTAGTTGCAGAAAATAAATCTCTTAATGGGCGTCATTGTTTCTTTAGCCTTCACTGGTTTGTTACTTTACTTTGTGTTGTGCATATACAGTATGAGTGTGTGTGTACAGGGCTAATTTTCACTAGTTCTTTATTGGCAAGAAATAATAGCTGACAAATAAGAAGTTCAGCATTTTCTTTAACAGTAAGTGGACTAGAAATGTATTCTCCTCCAAATGTCATAGCTCTGGGTACAAAAGTAGGGGTACACAATGATACTAACTCATGGTTAGAAATAAATACATACATAAAACATTATGTAAATCAAAATAATGCAGAAGAATGACCCTGATCTAAATAGCTTAAAATACACTGGTCAATGGCCATACAGGTTTAAAGGGACAGTATACACCAGTTTTCATATAACTGCATGCAGTAGACACTACTATAAAGAAAAATATGCACAGATACTGATCTAAAAATCCAGTATTCACAGCCCTCTACTCCTTGGTAGCGATTTTATTTCTTTCATGTAATTGGCAAGAGTCCATGAGCTAGTGACATATGGGATATACAATCCTACCAGGAGGAGAAAAGTTTCCCAAACCTCAAAATGCCTATAAATACACCCCTCACCACACCCACAATTCAGTTTTACAAACTTTGCCTCCTATGGAGGTGGTGAAGTAAGTTTGTGCTAAGATTTCTACGTTGATATGCGCTTCTCAGCATTGTTGAAGCCCGATTCCTCTCAGAGTACAGCGAATGTCAGAGGGACATGAAGGGAGTATCACTTATTTGAATACGATGATTTCCCTAACGGGGGTCTATTTCATAGGTTCTCTGTTATTGGTCGTAGAGATTCATCTCCTACCTCCCTTTTCAGATCGACGATATACTCTCAATTTACCATTACCTCTACTAATAACTGTTTTAGTACTGGTTTGGCTATCTGCTATATGTGGATGGGTGACTTTTGGTAAGTATGTTTCTTTCATGTAATTAGCAAGAGTCCATGAGCTAGTGACGTATGGGATATACATTCCTACCAGGAGGGGCAAAGTTTCCCAAACCTCAAAATGCCTATAAATACACCCCTCACCACACCCACAATTCAGTTTTACAAACTTTGCCTCCTATGGAGGTGGTGAAGTAAGTTTGTGCTAGATTCTACGTTGATATGCGCTCCGCAGCAAGTTGGAGCCCGGTTTTCCTCTCAGCGTGCAGTGAATGTCAGAGGGATGTGAGGAGAGTATTGCCTATTTGAATGCAGTGATCTCCTTCTACGGGGTCTATTTCATAGGTTCTCTGTTATCGGTCGTAGAGATTCATCTCTTACCTCCTTTTTCAGATCGACGATATACTCTTATTTATATACCATTACCTCTGCTGATTTTCGTTTCAGTACTGGTTTGGCTTTCTACAAACATGTAGATGAGTGTCCTGGGGTAAGTAAATCTTATTTCTTTCATGTAATTAGCAAGAGTCTGTGAGCTAGTGACGTATGGGATATACATTCCTACCAGGAGGGGCAAAGTTTCCCAAACCTCAAAATGCCTATAAATACACCCCTCACCACACCCACAATTCAGTTTTACAAACTTTGCCTCCGATGGAGGTGGTGAAGTAAGTTTGTGCTAGATTCTACGTTGATATGCGCTCCGCAGCAAGTTGGAGCCCGGTTTTCCTCTCAGCGTGCAGTGAATGTCAGAGGGATGTGAGGAGAGTATTGCCTATTTCTCTTGTTAAGTGTATCCAGTCCACGGATCATCCATTACTTATGGGATATTAACTCCTCCCCAACAGGAAGTGCAAGAGGATTCACCCAGCAGAGCTGCTATATAGCTCCTCCCCTAACTGCCATTACCAGTCATTCTCTTGCACCCAACGAATAGATAGGATGTGTGAGAGGACTGTGGTGATTATACTTAGTTTCATACCTTCAATCAAAAGTTTGTTATTTTATAATAGCACCGGAGTGTGTTATTCCTTCTCTGGTAGAATTTGAAGAAGAATCTACCTGAGTTTTTCTATGATTTTAGCCGGAGTAGTTAAGATCATATTGCTGTTTCTCGGCCATCTGAGGAGAGGTAAACTTCAGATCAGCGGGCAGATTAATCTGCAAAGAGGTATGTAGCAGCTTATTATTTTCTGACAATGGAATTGATGAGAAAATTCTGCCATACCGATATAATGTAAACTCAGCCTTAAATGCAGTAGCAGCAACTGGTATCAGGCTGTCATGTATGTATATTTTACACTTCAGTATTCTGGGGAATGGCACTTCACTGGAATTATACTGTATGCATAAAACTTTAGCCTAATTTGCAGGGACTAGCAACAGGCTTTTTAATAACACTCAATTTATTAATGTTAAACGTTTTTTGCTGGCATGTAAAATCGTTTAATTTTCTGAGGTACTGGGTGAAAAAATGTTTTGGGCACTATTTTTTCCACTTGGCAGTCATTTTATTTAATTTATGACAGTTTACTGATCTCTCTCACTGTTATGTGTGAGGGGGAGGGACCTTTTTTGGTGCTTTTGCTACGCATCAAAAAATTCAGTCAGAAGTTTGTCTTCCCTGCATGATCCGGTTCATCTCTACAGAACTCAGGGGTCTTCAAAACTTGTTTTGAGGGAGGTAATCACTCACAGCAGAGCTGTGAGATTGTAGTTGACTGTGATAAAAAAAAAAAAAAAACGTTTATTTCTGTATTATTTTTTTTTTCTGCTATCAGGGTTAGTTATCCTTTGCTAATGGGAGCAATCCTTTGCTAAAATTGTGTTTTTTACAAAGATTTGATGCTATAACTTTTCAGTTTATTAATTTTCAACTGTCATAACTTTTTCTGTGCTTCTTATAGGCACAGTACGTTTTCATATTATAGTAAATTACTTGAAAAGTATTTCCAAGTTGCTAGTTTATTTGCTAGTGTGTTAAACATGTCTGATTCAGAGGAAGATATCTGTGCTATATGTGCTAAAGCCAAAGTGGAGCCCAATAGAAATTTATGTACTAACTGTATTGATGCTACTTTAAATAAAAGTCAATCTGTACAAATTGAACATATTTCACCAAACAACGAGGGGAGAGTTATGCCGACTAACTCGCCTCACGTGTCAGTACCTGCATCTCCCGCTCGGGAGGTGCATGATATTGTAGCGCCGAGTACATCTGGGCGGCCATTACAAATCACATTACAGGATATGGCTACTGTTATGACTGAAGTTTTGGCTAAATTACCAGAACTAAGAGGTAAGCGTGATCACTCTGGGGTGAGAACAGAGTGCGCTGATAATATTAGGGCCATGTCAGACACTGCGTCACAATTTGCAGAACATGAGGACGGAGAGCTTCATTCTGCGGGTGACGGTTCTGATCCAAACAAACTGGATTCAGATATTTCAAATTTTAAATTTAAGCTGGAAAACCTCCGTGTATTACTAGGGGAGGTGTTAGCTGCTCTGAATGATTGTAACACAGTTGCAATACCAGAGAAAATGTGTAGGTTGGATAAATATTTTGCGGTACCGGCGAGTACTGACGTTTTTGCTATACCTAAGAGACTTACTGAAATTGTTACTAAGGAGTGGGATAGACCCGGTGTGCCGTTCTCACCCCCTCCGATATTTAGAAAGATGTTTCCAATAGACGCCACCACACGGGACTTATGGCAAACGGTCCCTAAGGTGGAGGGAGCAGTTTCTACTTTAGCTAAGCGTACCACTATCCCGGTGGAGGATAGCTGTGCCTTTTCAGATCCAATGGATAAAAAGTTAGAGGGTTACCTTAAGAAAATGTTTGTTCAACAAGGTTTTATATTGCAACCTCTTGCATGCATTGCGCCTGTCACGGCTGCAGCAGCATTTTGGTTTGAGTCTCTGGAAGAGACACTTGAATCAGCTCCATTAGATGAGATTACACACAAGCTTAAAGCCCTTAAGTTAGCTAACTCATTTATTTCAGATGCCGTAGTACATTTAACTAAACTTACGGCTAAGAATTCCGGATTCGCCATTCAGGCACGCAGAGCACTGTGGCTAAAAGGCAGGTAATTTTTCCATTAAACTACAGTCACCACTGTACCCTATGGTTTTCCTTTCTCTGCATGTTTTCGGTCGAATGACTGGTAATGGCAGTTAGGGGAGGAGCTATATAGCAGCTCTGCTGGGTGAATCCTCTTGCACTTCCTGTTGGGGAGGAGTTAATATCCCATAAGTAATGGATGATCCGTGGACTGGATACACTACAAGAGAAATAAATTTATCAGGTAAGTATAAATTATGTTTTGAATGCAGTGATCTCCTTCTACGGGGTCTATTTCATAGGTTCTCTGTTATCGGTCGTAGAGATTCATCTCTTACCTCCCTTTTCAGATCGACGATATACTCTTATATATACCATTACCTCTGCTGATTCTCGTTTCTGTACTGGTTTGGCTTTCTACAAACATGTAGATGAGTGTCCTGGGGTAAGTAAATCTTATTTTCTGTGACACTCTCTAAGCTATGGTTGGGCACTTTGTTTATAAAGTTCTAAATATATGTATTCAAACATTTATTTGCCTTGACTCAGAATGTTCAACATTCCTTATTTTTCAGACAGTCAGTTTCATATTTGGGATAATGCACTTGAATTAATCATTTTTTTTCTTACCTTCAAAAATTTGACTCTTTTTTTCCCTGTGGGCTGTTAGGCTCGCGGGGGCTGAAAATGCTTCATTTTATTGCGTCATTCTTGGCGCTGACTTTTTTGGCGCAAAAAATTCTTTTCCGTTTCCGGCATCATACGTGTCGCCGGAAGTTGCGTCATTTTTTGACGTTATTTTGCGCCAAAAATGTCGGCGTTCCGGATGTGGCGTCATTTTTGGCGCCAAAAGCATTTAGGCGCCAAATAATGTGGGCGTCTGATTTGGCGCTAAAAAATATGGGCGTCGCTTTTGTCTCCACATTATTTCAGTCTCATTTTTTCATTGCTTCTGGTTGCTAGAAGCTTGTTCTTTGGCATTTTTCCCATTCCTGAAACTGTCATTTAAGGAATTTGATCAATTTTGCTTTATATGTTGTTTTTTCTCTTACATATTGCAAGATGTCTCTCGTTGCATCTGAGTCAGAAGATACTACAGGAAAATCGCTGTCTAGTGCTGGATCTACCAAAGCTAAGTGTATCTGCTGTAAACTTTTGGTAGCTATTCCTCCGGCTGTTGTTTGTATTAATTGTCATGACAAACTTGTTAATGCAGATAATATTTCCTTTAGTAAAGTACCATTGCCTGTTGCAGTTCCTTCAACATCTAAGGTGCAGAATGTTCCTGATAACATAAGAGATTTTGTTTCTGAATCCATAAAGAAGGCTATGTCTGTTATTTCTCCTTCTAGTAAACGTAAAAAATCTTTTAAAACTTCTCTCCCTACAGATGAATTTTTAAATGAACATCATCATTCTGATTCTGATGACTCTTCTGGTTCAGAGGATTCTGTCTCAGAGATTGATGCTGATAAATCTTCATATTTATTTAAAATGGAATTTATTCGTTCTTTACTTAAAGAAGTACTAATTGCTTTAGAAATAGAGGATTCTGGTCCTCTTGATACTAATTCTAAACGTTTAGATAAGGTATTTAAATCTCCTGTCGTTATTCCAGAAGTTTTTCCTGTTCCTAATGCTATTTCTTCAGTAATTTCCAAAGAATGGGATAAATTGGGTAATTCATTTACTCCTTCTAAACGTTTTAAGCAATTATATCCTGTGCCGTCTGACAGATTAGAATTTTGGGACAAAATCCCTAAAGTTGATGGGGCTATTTCTACCCTTGCTAAACGTACTACTATTCCTACGTCAGATGGTACTTCGTTTAAGGATCCTTTAGATAGGAAAATTGAATCCTTTCTAAGAAAAGCTTATCTGTGTTCAGGTAATCTTCTTAGACCTGCTATATCATTGGCTGATGTTGCTGCAGCTTCAACTTTTTGGTTGGAAACTTTAGCGCAACAAGTAACAGATCATGATTCTCATGATATTATTATTCTTCTTCAGCATGCTAATAATTTTATCTGTGATGCCATTTTTGATATTATCAGAGTTGATGTCAGGTTTATGTCTCTAGCTATTTTAGCTAGAAGAGCTTTATGGCTTAAGACTTGGAATGCTGATATGGCTTCTAAATCAACTCTACTTTCCATTTCTTTCCAGGGTAACAAATTATTTGGTTCTCAGTTGGATTCTATTATCTCAACTGTTACTGGTGGGAAAGGAACTTTTTTACCACCGGATAAAAAATCTAAGGGTAAAAACAGGGCTAATAATAGTTTTCGTTCCTTTCGTTTCAACAAAGAACAAAAGCCTAATCCTTCATCCTCAGGAGCAGTTTCAGTTTGGAAACCATCTCCGGTCTGGAATAAATCCAAGCCTGCTAGAAAGGCAAAGCCTGCTTCTAATTCCACATGAAGGTGCGGCCCTCATTCCAGCTCAGCTGGTAGGGGGCAGGTTACGTTTTTTCAAAGAAATTTGGATCAATTCTGTTCACAATCTTTGGATTCAGAACATTGTTTCAGAAGGGTACAGAATTGGTTTCAAGATGAGACCTCCTGCAAAGAGATTTTTTCTTTCCCGTGTCCCAGTAAATCCAGTGAAAGCTCAAGCATTTCTGAATTGTGTTTCAGATCTAGAGTTGGCTGGAGTAATTATGCCAGTTCCAGTTCCGGAACAGGGGATGGGGTTTTATTCAAATCTCTTCATTGTACCAAAGAAGGAGAATTCCTTCAGACCGGTTCTGGATCTAAAAATATTGAATCGTTATGTAAGGATACCAACGTTCAAGATGGTAACTGTAAGGACTATCTTGCCTTTTGTTCAGCAAGGGCATTATATGTCCACAATAGATTTACAGGATGCATATCTGCATATTCCGATTCATCCAGATCATTATCAGTTCCTGAGATTCTCTTTTCTGGACAAGCATTACCAGTTTGTGGCTCTGCCGTTTGGCCTAGCTACAGCTCCAAGAATTTTTACAAAGGTTCTCGGTGCCCTTCTGTCTGTAATCAGAGAACAGGGTATTGTGGTATTTCCTTATTTGGACGATATCTTGGTACTTGCTCAGTCTTTACATTTAGCAGAATTTCATACGAATCGACTTGTGTTGTTTCTTCAAGATCATGGTTGGAGGATCAATTTACCAAAAAGTTCATTGATTCCTAAGACAAGGGTAACTTTTCTGGGTTTCCAGATAGATTCAGTGTCCATGACTCTGTCTTTAACAGACAAGAGACGTCTAAAATTGATTTCAGCTTGTCGAAACCTTCAGTCACAATCATTCCCTTCGGTAGCCTTATGCATGGAAATTCTAGGTCTTATGACTGCTGCATCGGACGCGATCCCCTTTGCTCGTTTTCACATGCGACCTCTTCAGCTCTGTATGCTGAATCAATGGTGCAAGGATTACACAAAGATATCTCAATTAATATCTTTAAAACCGATTGTTCGATACTCTCTAACGTGGTGGACAGATCACCATCGTTTAATTCAGGGGGCTTCTTTTGTGCTTCCGACCTGGACTGTAATTTCAACAGATGCAAGTCTCACAGGTTGGGGAGCTGTGTGGGGATCTCTGACGGCACAAGGAGTTGGGGAATCTCAGGAGGTGAGATTACCAATCAATATTTTGGAACTCCGTGCAATTTTCAGAGCTCTTCAGTTTTGGCCTCTTCTGAAGAGAGAATCGTTCATTTGTTTTCAGACAGACAATGTCACAACTGTGGCATACATCAATCATCAAGGAGGGACTCACAGTCCTCTGGCTATGAAAGAAGTATCTCGAATTTTGGTTTGGGCGGAATCCAGCTCCTGTCTAATCTCTGCGGTTCATATCCCAGGTATAGACAATTGGGAAGCGGATTATCTCAGTCGCCAAACGTTGCATCCGGGCGAATGGTCTCTTCACCCAGAGGTATTTCTTCAGATTGTTCAAATGTGGGAACTTCCAGAAATAGATCTGATGGCGTCTCATCTAAACAAGAAACTTCCCAGGTATCTGTCCAGATCCCGGGATCCTCAGGCGGAGGCAGTGGATGCATTATCACTTCCTTGGAAGTATCATCCTGCTTATATCTTTCCGCCTCTAGTTCTTCTTCCAAGAGTAATCTCCAAGATTCTGAAGGAATGCTCGTTTGTTCTGCTGGTAGCTCCGGCATGGCCTCACAGGTTTTGGTATGCGGATCTTGTCCGGATGGCCTCTTGCCAACCGTGGACTCTTCCGTTAAGACCAGACCTTCTGTCACAAGGTCCTTTTTTCCATCAGGATCTGAAATCCTTAAATTTAAAGGTATGGAGATTGAACGCTTGATTCTTGGTCAAAGAGGTTTCTCTGACTCTCTGATTAATACTATGTTACAGGCTCGTAAATCTGTATCTAGAGAGATATATTATAGAGTCTGGAAGACTTATATTTCTTGGTGTCTTTCTCATCATTTTTCTTGGCATTCTTTTAGAATACCGAGAATTTTACAGTTTCTTTAGGATGGTTTAGATAAGGGTTTGTCCGCAAGTTCCTTGAAAGGTCAAATCTCTGCTCTTTCTGTTCTTTTTCACAGAAAGATTGCTATTCTTCCTGATATTCATTGTTTTGTACAAGCTTTGGTTCATATAAAACCTGTCATTAAGTCAATTTCTCCTCCTTGGAGTTTGAATTTGGTTCTGGGAGCTCTTCAAGCTCCTCCGTTTGAACCTATGCATTCATTGGACATTTAAATTACTTTCTTGGAAAGTTTTGTTCCTTTTGGCCATCTCTTCTGCCAGAAGAGTTTCTGAATTATCTGCTCTTTCTTGTGAGTCTCCTTTTCTGATTTTTCATCAGGATAAGGCGGTGTTGCGAACTTCTTTTGAATTTTTACCTAAAGTTGTGAATTCCAACAACATTAGTAGAGAAATTGTGGTTCCTTCATTATGTCCTAATCCTAAGAATTCTAAGGAGAAATCGTTGCATTCTTTGGATGTTGTTAGAGCTTTGAAATATTATGTTGAAGCTACTAAGTCTTTCCGTAAGACTTCTAGTCTATTTGTTATTTTTTCCGGTGCTAGAAAAGGCCAGAAAGCTTCTGCCATTTCTTTGGCATCTTGGTTGAAATCTTTAATTCATCTTGCCTATGTTGAGTCGGGTAAAACTCCGCCTCAGAGGATTACAGCTCATTCTACTAGGTCAGTTTCTACTTCCTGGGCGTTTAGGAATGAAGCTTCGGTTGATCAGATTTGCAAAGCAGCAACTTGGTCCTCTTTGCATACTTTTACTAAATTCTACCATTTTGATGTATTTTCTTCTTCTGAAGCAGTTTTTGGTAGAAAAGTACTTCAGGCAGCGGTTTCAGTTTGAATCTTCTGCTTATGTTTTTCATTAAACTTTATTTTGGGTGTGGATTATTTTCAGCAGGAATTGGCTGTCTTTATTTTATCCCTCCCTCTCTAGTGACTCTTGTGTGGAAAGATCCACATCTTGGGTAATCATTATCCCATACGTCACTAGCTCATGGACTCTTGCTAATTACATGAAAGAAAACATAATTTATGTAAGAACTTACCTGATAAATTCATTTCTTTCATATTAGCAAGAGTCCATGAGGCCCGCCCTTTTTTTGTGGTGGTTATGATTTTGTATAAAGCACAATTATTCCAATTCCTTATTTTATATGCTTTCGCACTTTTTTATCACCCCACTTCTTGGCTATTCGTTAAACTGAATTGTGGGTGTGGTGAGGGGTGTATTTATAGGCATTTTGAGGTTTGGGAAACTTTGCCCCTCCTGGTAGGAATGTATATCCCATACGTCACTAGCTCATGGACTCTTGCTAATATGAAAGAAATGAATTTATCAGGTAAGTTCTTACATAAATTATGTTTTTCTGTGACACTCTAAGCTATGGTTGGGCACTTTATTTATAAAGTTCTAAATATATGTATTCAAACATTTATTTGCCTTGACTCAGAATGTTCAACATTCCTTATTTTCAGACAGTCAGTTTCATATTTGGGATAATGCATTTGAATCAATCATTTTTTCTTACCTTAAAAATTTGACTTTTTTTCCCTGTGGGCTGTTAGGCTCGCGGGGGCTGAAAATGCTTCATTTTATTGCGTCATTCTTGGCGCGGACTTTTTTGGCGCAAAAAAATCTTTTCTGTTTCCGGCATCATACGTGTCGCCGGAAGTTGCATCATTTTTTGACGTCCTTTTGCGCCAAAAATGTCGGCGTTCCGGATGTGGCGTCATTTTTGGCGCCAAAAAGCATTTAGGCGCCAAACAATGTGGGCGTATTATTTGGCGCCAAAAAATATGGGCGTCGCTTTTGTCTCCACATTATTTCAGTCTCATTTTTTCTTTGCTTCTGGTTACTAGAAGCTTGTTTATTGGCATTTTTTCCCATTCCTGAAACTGTCATTTAAGGAATTTGATCAATTTTGCTTTATATGTTGTTTTTTCTTTTACATATTGCAAGATGTCTCACGTTGCATCTGAGTCAGAAGATACTTCAGGAAAATCGCTGTCTAGTGCTGCAACTACCAAAGCTAAGTGCATCTGCTGTAAACTTTTGGTAGCTATTCCTCCGGCTGTTGTTTGTATTAATTGTCATGACAAACTTGTTAAAGCAGATATTTCCTTTAGTAATGTACCATTGCCTGTTGCAGTTCCCTCAACATCTAAGGTGCAGAATGTTCCTGATAACATAAGAGATTTTGTTTCTGAATCCATCAAGAAGGCTATGTCTGTTATTTCTCCTTCTAGTAAACATAAAAAATCTTTTAAAACCTCTCTCTACAGATGAATTTTTAAATGAACATCATCATTCTGATTCTGATGACTCTTCTGGTTCAGAGGATTCTGTCTCAGAGATTGATGCTGATAAATCTTCATATTTATTTAAAATGGAATTTATTCGTTCTTTACTTAAAGAAGTAGTAATTGCTTTAGAAATAGAGGATTCTGGTCCTCTTGATACTAATTCTAAACGTTTAGATAAGGTATTTAAATCTCCTGTGGTTATTCCAGAAGTTTTTCCTGTTCCTAATGCTATTTCTGAAGTAATTTCCAGAGAATGGGATAAATTGGGTAATTCATTTACTCCTTCTAAACGTTTTAAGCAATTATATCCTGTGCCGTCTGACAGATTAGAATTTTGGGACAAAATCCCTAAAGTTGATGGGGCTATTTGTACCCTTGCTAAACGTACTACTATTCCTACGTCAGATGGTACTTCGTTTAAAGATCCTTTAGATAGGAAAATTGAATCCTTTCTAAGAAAAGCTTATCTGTGTTCAGGTAATCTTCTTAGACCTGCTATATCTTTGGCTGATGTTGCTGCAGCTTCAACTTTTTGGTTGGAGACTTTAGCACAACAAGTAACAGATCATGATTCTCATAATATTATTATTCTTCTTCAGCATGCTAATAATTTTATCTGTGATGCCATTTTTGATATTATCAGAGTTGATGTCAGGTTTATGTCTCTAGCTATTTTAGCTAGAAGAGCTTTATGGCTTAAAACTTGGAATGCTGATATGGCTTCTAAATCAACTCTACTTTCCATTTCTTTCCAGGGTAACAAATTATTTGGTTCTCAGTTGGATTCCATTATCTCAACTGTTACTGGTGGGAAAGGAACTTTTTTACCACAGGATAAAAAATCTAAGGGTAAAAACAGGGCTAATAATCGTTTTCGTTCCTTTCGTTTCAACAAAGAACAAAAGCCTGATCCTTCATCCTCAGGAGCAGTTTCAGTTTGGAAACCATCTCCAGTCTGTAATAAATCCAAGCCTTCTAGAAAGGCAAAGCCTGCTTCTAAGTCCACATGAAGGTGCGGCCCTCATTCCAGCTCAGCTGGTAGGGGGCAGGTTACGTTTTTTCAAAGAAATTTGGATCAATTCTGTTCACAATCTTTGGATTCAGAACATTGTTTCAGAAGGGTACAGAATTGGTTTCAAGATGAGACCTCCTGCAAAGAGATTTTTTCTTTCCCGTGTCCCAGTAAATCCAGTGAAAGCTCAAGCATTTCTGAATTGTGTTTCAGATCTAGAGTTGGCTGGAGTAATTATGCCAGTTCCAGTTCTGGAACAGGGGATGGGGTTTTATTCAAATCCCTTCATTGTACCAAAGAAGAATTCCTTCAGACCAGTTCTGGATCTAAAAATATTGAATCGTTATGTAAGGATACCAACGTTCAAAATGGTAACTGTAAGGACTATCTTGCCTTTTGTTCAGCAAGGGCATTTTATGTCCACAATAGATTTACATGATGTATATCTGCATATTCTGATTCATCCAGATCATTATCAGTTCCTGAGATTCTCTTTTCTGGACAAGCATTACCAGTTTGTGGCTCTGCCGTTTGGCCTAGCTACAGCTCCAAGAATTTTTACAAAGGTTCTCGGTGCCCTTCTGTCTGTAATCAGAGAACAGGGTATTGTGGTATTTCCTTATTTGGACGATATCTTGGTACTTGCTCAGTCTTTACATTTAGCAGAATCTCATACGAATCGACTTGTGTTGTTTCTTCAAGATCATGGTTGGAGGATCAATTCACCAAAAAGTTCATTGATTCCTCAGACAAGGGTAACCTTTCTGGGTTTCCAGATAGATTCAGTGTCCATGACTCTGTCTTTAACAGACAAGAGACGTCTAAAATTGATTTCAGCTTGTCGAAACCTTCAGTCACAATCATTCCCTTCGGTAGCCTTATGCATGGAAATTCTAGGTCTTATGACTGCTGCATCGGACGCGATCCCCTTTGCTCGTTTTCACATGCGACCTCTTCAGCTCTGTATGCTGAATCAGTGGTGCAAGGATTACACAAAGATATCTCAATTAATATCTTTAAAACCGATTGTACGACACTCTCTAACGTGGTGGACAGATCACCATCGTTTAATTCAGGGGGCTTCTTTTGTGCTTCCGACCTGGACTGTAATTTCAACAGATGCAAGTCTCACAGGTTGGGGAGCTGTGTGGGGATCTCTGACGGCACAAGGAGTTAGGGAATCTCAGGAGGTGAGATTACCGATCAATATTTTGGAACTCCGTGCAATTTTCAGAGCTCTTCAGTCTTGGCCTCTTCTGAAGAGAGAATCGTTCATTTGTTTTCAGACAGACAATGTCACTACTGTGGCATACATCAATCATCAAGGAGGGACTCACAGTCCTCTGGCTATGAAAGAAGTATCTCGAATTCTGGGTTGGGCGGAATCCAGCTCCTGTCTAATCTCTGCGGTTCATATCCCAGGTATAGACAATTGGGAAGCGGATTATCTCAGTCGCCAAACGTTGCATCCGGGCGAATGGTCTCTTCACCCAGAGGTATTTCTTCAGATTGTTCAAATGTGGGAGCTTCCAGAAATAGATCTGATGGCCTCTCATCTAAACAAGAAACTTCCCAGGTATCTGTCCAGATCCCGGGATCCTCAGGCGGAAGCAGTGGATGCATTATCACTTCCTTGGAAGTATCATCCTGCTTATATCTTTCCACCTCTAGTTCTTCTTCCAAGAGTAATCTCCAAGATTCTGAAGGAATGCTCGTTTGTTCTGCTGGTACCCCCGGCATGGCCTCACAGGTTTTGGTATGCGGATCTTGTCCGGATGGCCTCTTGCCATCCGTGGACTCTTCCGCTACGACCAGACCTTCTGTCGCAAGGTCCTTTTTTCCATCAGGATCTCAAATCCTTAAATTTAAAGGTATGGAGATTGAACGCTTGATTCTTGGTCAAAGAGGTTTCTCTGACTCTGTGATTAATACTATATTACAGGCTCGTAAATCTGTATCCAGAGAGATATATTATAGAGTCTGGAAGACTTATATTTCTTGGAGTCTTTCTCATCATTTTTCTTGGCATTCTTTTAGAATTCCGAGAATTTTACAGTTTCTTCAGGATGGTTTAGATAAAGGTTTATCCGCAAGTTCTTTGAAAGGACAAATCTCTGCTCTTTCTGTTCTTTTTTTTTTTTTTTTTTTTTTTTTTTTGTATTTAATAATTTTTTATTGAGGTTAAAATAGCAGGTTTACAACAGTCTCATCAAAAGGTAAAACTACACAAGATACATTCTACTGACATGACATGACACTTAAACACCTCATTTTTTGAGTCTAATAGATTCGCAAAGTCCTCAGATTAACAGGTCCAGTCGAGGGACCAGAAGTTAAACAAGCATTTGAGGACATGTTAACATAGATAACAGTACAAATCACAGTTTCAGCATATATGGAATGATACAAATTATGAAATGGACAAACAATATTCAAATAAAACAGACTTCAGTTTCTATTCTAAATCTATTATCTGATAACAC
This sequence comes from Bombina bombina, assembly GCF_027579735.1. NCBI lineage: Eukaryota > Metazoa > Chordata > Amphibia > Anura > Bombinatoridae > Bombina > Bombina bombina. The sequence goes on from NC_069502.1 coordinate 496,406,864, forward strand.
TGAACTTGTATTAAAACGTGTGGATGATCAGGACTATTATCTTAAATAAACTGCAGAGAAGCAGGAAATTATAACAAAGTTTAATTACCCGTTTTGAAACCCCGAGAGCCGTTCTATGAAAATACAGGAGAAACTAAGTCATGGCTCTACGGGTTGGACAGAGACTACCTAACTCTGTCAAAAGATATGCGGGGAAGAAAGAAATCATCCCTAACGCACAGAGGTGGTGGGGGGCGGAGGGTAGGCCGCAAATAGCATACCGTTCTATTGTTATTGTACATATCTAACAACTGTAATATTCATCTTAAGTAGCTGCTTCAAACCTATGTGAAAGCTATGTTGTGTATAATGTGCTCAAACTACGCTGGAAAACATAGATAATTAGTGAGGCAACTTAACAACAGTTAAAGCTGAGTATAGGGAAGCAGTTAACGGAGATTCACAGTTCTGAGAGGTGGGAGCTGAATGCATTAGGCTTACGTGCTATTTACAACTATTGGTAAGAAATCCCAGTTAGGACTACTCACAGAAGAGAACAGGGCCCTGTGAGACAGTACTAAGTCTTAATGAATGCTGGGAGAACTGGATACATATTATTAGAGTCCTTAATCATAAACACAAAATCAACACAGTCAAAACAAAACTACCAAACCCAAGAACCGTTTCTGTAAGAACTTCATTTAACCTGTACACAGAGGGGACCTCAGGGGAGTTTTAGTCCTCATCTAACTGTCACTATGGTGCCACATCTTAAGGGAAATTAGGTGAAATCAGGCATATTTTTATATATAATCGCATGCTAACAAATTAAACTGATTGTGTGCAGTAGTTATGAGTTAAAGGGGGCCCCCTCTACTCACTACATCACTATAGTGTTAATAGCTAGCGCTGCATTCAGTTAAGAGAACCAAAAAGACCCTACTATAAAATGCTAAGGCCTATGGCTTGTTCTCGCTGGAATCTCATATCAGGTTCATAAGGTGTCATCTGACCCTTTCAGGTGCTGCAGCCCCTAAATTGCATAACTGATAGCTTGAAAATATATAAGTATTCAAAAGGTACATGCTGAATATATAACCCACTGCAGAAGTTCCCAGATAAACAGACTCTAGCATATATTGCCTGTTAATGAGACAGTACCCCAAAAGATATGTGTTAGTCTGGTCTCTGAGAAGTATACATAAAAAACAGCAAGAAATATAATACATATGGCAAAAGGTAGCTCTCCCTTGTGTTACCATAGGTTGTCAAGCAGGGGACATAACATAGAAAATAGGGAATAGTTCTTTTACATGAGTCCATGAGTATTGTCTGCAGAAGCAACCCTAGTTGGGTTAGTAGATATATATATCAGAGAGGGTCAGGAGGCGAATATCTTGGGTCCCAGGATTAAGTCCTCAACCATTGAAACATATATCTTGAGTCCGTGAAGGAAGCCAGAGAGCAGATTCGTATGTCAGGCCCAGGGCCTTCATAGTGAGCCGCAACAAGTGTTAATAAAAACAAGAGGTAATTCAGGGGTATAGCAGTATAAACTTAGAAGGGATATCATGACCACAGCAGAACCCGTAGACACCAGCATATCCTCAAGGACTCAGTCCCTCCTTTAACCTATGCCAGTTCGAGGGCCTTGGGAGACATGACACCATAACAATAGCCCAAACAACAGCACAGCAGAGTGGCAGCACTGTAGTTCTGGAGGATGGAGAGAAAGGGCCCACCAGCTGCGATAGCTTGCCTCTGGAGCCACCACCGCCCGCGCAGGCTTAGCCACAGGTTCTTCTCTGGACAATTCAGGGGCCGCAGCAGTGGTTCCTCTCTGAGCCGCTACCTCCTCTGACGGAAGACAGCAAGATGGAGTCTCCTGGATAACACCCACGTGTATGTCGGGTGCCACCACCGCAGGTTTGTAGGTCTCAGCAGTATCTTCCTCCGCATCCCGGCGGGCAACGGCTAGAACAAGTTGGTCCATCCTGCTCAAAAGTTTGTAGTTGTATTGCTCAAACAGGGCTAGAATAGCTTTGCAGGCTTCCGCCATGATCCTGTCACTTCGCAGCTAGGCTGCAACAAACTTCTCTGGCCGCGGTCTGCTATAGCGCTCCCGGGTCCTCCCCAAATCTCAGTAACTTCTATTTTTAGTAAAGAGCCAGAGAGCAGAATAAAGAGGAACTTTGTTATGTAAGCTAGTGTCCGGAGTGTGCTCTGTCCCTCTAAGCCTATGTGATTAGTGTAGCTCTCACCTCCGGTTCCGATACAGGCCGCAGCCGCGGTCTTTCCTAAATAGGCTCTGGAAGTGCCTGCACCAGATATCTTCAGTTTGGCTCTGGAGCATAGGACAGGCCAGATATCGATTAAGCCTGTGTCCTGCTATGGTCAGCTGGTAAATGTTGCTGCTTGCTGGCAATAATATTAGGTTTAAAAGGGTTTTATTTGATTTTTTATGTAGGAGCTCTAACCAGGCACATCTTCTCTCCTCTTTCTGTTCTTTTTCACAGAAAGATTGCTAATCTTCCTGATATTCTTTGTTTTGTACAAGCTTTGGTTCGTATAAAACCAGTCATTAAGTCAATTTCTCCTCCTTGGAGTTTGAATTTGGTTCTGGGGGCTCTTCAAGCTCCTCCGTTTGAACCTATGCATTCATTGGACATTAAATTACTTTCTTGGAAAGTTTTGTTCCTTTTGGCAATCTCTTCTGCCAGAAGAGTTTCTGAATTATCTGCTCTTTCTTGTGAGTCTCCTTTTCTGATTTTTCATCGGGATAAGGCAGTGTTGCGAACTTCTTTTGAATTTTTACCTAAAGTTGTGAATTCTAACAACATTAGTAGGGAAATTGTGGTTCCTTCATTATGTCCTAATCCTAAGAATTCTAAGGAGAAATCATTGCATTCTTTGGATGTTGTTAGAGCTTTGAAATATTATGTTGAAGCTACTAAGTCTTTCCGAAAGACTTCTAGTTTATTTGTTATCTTTTCTGGTTCTAGAAAAGGCCAGAAAGCTTCTGCCATTTCTTTGGCATCTTGGTTGAAATCTTTAATTCATCTTGCCTATGTTGAGTCGGGTAAATCTCCGCCTCAATGGATTACAGCTCATTCTACTAGGTCAGTTTCTACTTCCTGGGCGTTTAGGAATGAAGCTTCGATTGATCAGATTTGCAAAGCAGCAACTTGGTCCTCTTTGCATACTTTTACTAAATTCTACCATTTTGATGTATTTTCTTCTTCTGAAGCAGTTTTTGGTATAAAAGTACTTCAGGCAGCGGTTTCAGTTTGAATCTTCTGCTTATGTTTTTCATTAAACTTTATTTTGGGTGTGGATTATTTTCAGCAGGAATTGGCTGTCTTTATTTTATCCCTCCCTCTCTAGTGACTCTTGCGTGGAAAGATCCACATCTTGGGTAATCATTATCCCATACGTCACTAGCTCATGGACTCTTGCTAATTACATGAAAGAAAACATAATTTATGTAAGAACTTACCTGATAAATTCATTTCTTTCATATTAGCAAGAGTCCATGAGGCCCGCCCTTTTTTTGGGGTGGTTATGATTTTTGTATAAAGCACAATTATTCCAATTCCTTATTTTATATGCTTTCGCACTTTTTTATCACCCCACTTCTTGGCTATTCGTTAAACTGAATTGTGGGTGTGGTGAGTGGTGTATTTATAGGCATTTTGAGGTTTGGGAAACTTTGCCCCTCCTGGTAGGAATGTATATCCCATACGTCACTAGCTCATGGACTCTTGCTAATATGAAAGAAATGAATTTATCAGGTAAGTTCTTACATAAATTATGTTTTTCATTACTTAAGACACTCTCAGCTATGGTTTGGCACTTTATGCAAGTTATATAAAGTTCTAAATATATGTATTGTACTTATATTTGCCATGAGTCAGGTTCATGTATTTCCTTCTGCAGACTGTCAGTTTCATATTTGGGAATGTAAACACTTTAAGAAATTTATTTCTTACCTGGGGTTTAGTCTTTTTTCAATTTGACTACTTTTGCAATGGCGGGTGCGTCAAATGCTAGACTTTATTGCGTCATTTTTGGCGCGAAAAAAATACGTTTTTGACGCAACTTCGTCATTTCCGGCGTCATACGTGACGCCGAGACCTTTCACACGGCGGCGTCATTAGTGACGCAAGTGTGTCATTTCCGGTCATTTTTTACGATGTGCGTCATACTTGGCGCCAAATTTTTTTCATTATTTCAATACCCCCTTGATGTTTGCCTCCTGCTTTCTTCTCTATCAAGAGACCTATGCTTTTGCATTTTTTCCCATTCCTGAAACTGTCATTTAAGGAAATAGATAATTTTGCTTTATATGTTGTTTTTTCTCTTACATTGAGCAAGATGTCCCAATCTGATCCTGCCTCTGAAGTTTCTGCTGGAACATTGCTGCCTGACATCGGTTCTACCAAAGCTAAGTGCATTTGTTCTAAAATTGTAGAAATGATTCCACCGAATGTCATTTGTAATAGTTGTCATGATAAACTTTTACATGCAGATAGTGTTTCTATCAGTAATAGTACATTGCCAGTTGCAGTTCCTTCAACTTCTAATGTGCATGATATACCCATACATTTTAAAGAATTTGTTTCTGATTCTATTATGAAGGCTTTGTCTGCATTTCCACCTTCTAATAAACGTAAAAGGTTTTTTAAAACTTCTCATTTAGCTGATGAAATTTCAAATGACCAACAACATAATAATTCATCCTCTTCTGATGAGGATCTATCTGAAACAGAAGATCCTTCCTCAGATATTGACACTGACAAATCTACTTATTTATTTAAAATAGAGTATATGCGTTCTTTATTAAAAGAAGTGTTAATTACTTTGGATATTGAGGTAACCAGTCCTATTGACGTTCAGTCTAATAAACGTTTAAATGCTGTTTTTAAACCTCCTGTGGTTTCCCCAGGCGTTTTTCCCATTCCTGAGGCTATTTCTGATATGATTTCTAGGGAATGGAATAAGCCAGGTACTTCCTTTATTCCTTCTTCAAGGTTTAAGAGATTGTATCCTTTACCAGCAAAATCTTTAGAGTTTTGGGAAAAGATCCTCAAAGTTGATGGGGCTATTTATACTCTTGCTAAACGTACCACTATTCCTATGGAAGATAGCACTTCCTTTAAGGATCCTTTAGATAGGAAGCTTGAATCTTATCTAAGGAAGGCCTATTTATATTCAGGTCATCTTCTCAGACCTGCTATTTCTTTGGGTGATGTTGCGGCTGCATCAACTTTCTGGTTGGAAATTTTAGCGCAACATGAATTGGATTTTGACATATCTAGCATTGTTCGCTTACTGCAACATGCTAATCATTTTATTTGTGATGCCATTTTTGATATTATCAAAATTGATGTTAGATCCATGTCTTTAGCTGTATTAGCTAGAAGAGCTTTGTGGCTTAAATCTTGGAATGCTGATATGACATCTAAATCTAGATTACTATCTCTTTCTTTCCAAGGTAATAATTTATTTGGTTCTCAGTTGGATTCTATTATTTCAACTATCACTGGAGGAAAAGGAGTTTTTTTGCCTCAGGATAAAAAACCTAAGGGTAAATCTAAGGCTTCTAACCGTTTTCGTTCCTTTCGTCAGAATAAAGAACAAAAACTCAATCCTCCTCCCAAGGAATCTGCTTCCAGTTGGAAGCCTTCCTCAAATTGGAATAAATCCAAGCCATTTAGGAAACCAAAGTCTGCCCCTAAATCCGCATGAAGGTGCGGCCCTCATTCCAGCTCAGCTGGTAGGGGGCAGATTAAGGTTTTTCAAGGATTTTTGGATAAAATCTGTCCAAAATCATTGGATTCAGAGCATTGTCTCTCAAGGGTATCGAATAGGATTCAAAGTAAGACCTCCTGTGAGAATATTTTTTCTCTCACGCATCCCTGTAAATCCAGTAAAAGCTCAGGCTTTTCTGAAGTGTGTTTCAGACCTGGAGTCTTCGGGGGTAATCATGCCAGTTCCTCCTCAGGAACAAGGTTTGGGGTTTTATTCAAACCTATTCATTTTACCAAAGAAAGAAAATTTGTTCAGACCAGTTCTGGATCTGAAAATTTTGAATAGTTATGTAAGAGTACCAACTTTCAAGATGGTGACTATAAGGACTATTCTGCCTTTTGTTCATCAAGGACATTATATGTCCACAATAGACTTGCAGGATGCATAACTTCATATTCCGATTCATCCAGAACACTATCAGTTTCTGAGATTCTCTTTTCTAGACAAGCATTACCAATTTGTTGCTCTTCCATTTGGCCTAGCAACAGCTCCAAGAATCTTTTCAAAGGTTCTGGGTGCCCTACTATCTGTAATCAGAGAACAGGGTATTGGGGTGTTTCCTTATTTGGACGATATCTTGGTACTAGCTCAGTCTTTACATACTGCAGAATCTCACACGAATCAACTAGTGTTGTTTCTTTGGAAACATGGTTGGAGGATCATTTTACCAAAAAGTTTCTTGATTCCTCAGACAAGGGTCACCTTTTTAAGTTTCCAGATAGATTCAGTGTCCATGACTCTGTCTCTAACAGACAAGAGACGTTTAAAATTGGTCGCAGCATGCCGGCACCTTCAGTCTCAGTCATTCCCTTCAGTGGCTTTGTGCATGGAAGTTTTAGGTCTCATGACTGCAGCATCTGACTCGATCCCCTTTGCTTGTTTTCACATGAGACCTCTACAGCTTTGCATGCTGAATCAATGGTGCAGGGATTATACAAAGATATCACAACTAATATCCTTGAATCCCAATGTACGACACTTTCTGACATGGTGAATAGATCACCATCGTTTAGTTCAAGGGGCCTCTTTTGTTCGGCCAATCTGGACTGTGATCTCAACAGATGCGAGTCTTTCAGGTTGGGGAGCTGTTTGGGGATCTCTGACAGCACAAGGGGTTTGGAAATCTCAAGAGGCGAGATTACCAATAAATATTTTAGTGCAATTTTCAGGGCTCTTCAGTTTTGGCCTCTGCTTAAGAGAGAACCGTTCATTTGTTTTCAGACAGACAATATCACAACTGTGGCTTATGTCGATCATCAGGGTGGGACTCACAGTCCCCAAGCTATGAAAGAAGTATCTCAGATACTTGCTTGGGCGGAATCCAGCTCCTGTCTAATCTCTGCGGTGCATATCCCAGGTGTAGACAATTGGGAGGCGGATTATCTCAGCCGCCAGACTTTACATCCAGGGGAGTGGTCTCTCCATCCAGGTGTGTTTTCTCAGATTGTTCAGATGTGGGGTCTTCCAGAGATAGATCTCATGGCCTCTCATATAAACAAGAAACTTCCCAGATACCTGTCCAGGGATGTTCAGGCGGAAGCAGTGGATGCACTGACACTTCCTTGGTGTTATCATCCTGCTTACATCTTCCCGCCTCTAGTTCTCCTTCCAAGAGTGATCTCCAAAATCATCATGGAACAGTCTTTTGTGTTGCTGGTGGCTCCAGCATGGCCACACAGGTTTTGGTATGCGGATCTGGTGCGGATGTCCAGTTGCCCGCCTTGGCCACTTCCGTTACAGCCGGACCTACTATCTCAAGGTCCGTTTTTCCATCAGGATCTCAAATCATTAAATTTGAAGGTGTGGAAATTGAACGCTTAGTACTAAGTCATAGAGGTTTCTCTGACTCAGTTATTGATACTATGTTACAAGCTCGTAAATCTGTCTCTAGAAAGATTTATTATAGAGTTTGGAAGACTTATATTTCATGGTGTTCTTCTCATAAATTCTCCTGGCATTCTTTTAGAATTCCTAGAATTTTACAGTTCCTTCAGGATGGTTTGGATAAGGGTTTGTCTGCAAGTTCCTTGAAAGGTCAAATCTCCGCTCTTTCTGTTTTATTTCACAGAAAGATTGCTATACTTCCTGATATTCACTGTTTTGTACAGGCTTTGGTTCGTATTAAGCCTGTCATTAAATCAATTTCTCCTCCTTGGAGTCTTAATTTGGTTCTGAAGGCGCTACAGGCTCCTCCATTTGAGCCTATGCATTGTTTAGACATTAAACTATCTTTCTTGGAAAGTGTTGTTCCTTTTGGCTATCTCTTCTGCTAGAAGAGTTTCTGAGCTATCTGCTCTTTCTTGTGAGTCTCCTTTTCTGATTTTTCATCAGGATAAGGCAGTTTTGCGGACTTCTTTTCAATTTTTACCTAAGGTTGTGAATTCTAACAACATTAGTAGAGAAATTGTTGTCCCTTCCTTATGTCCTAATCCTAAGAATTCTTTGGAGAGATCCTTACATTCTTTGGATGTGGTAAGAGCTTTTAAATATTATATGGAAGCTACTAAAGATTTCAGTAAGACTTCTAGTCTATTTGTTTTATTTTCTGGTCCTAGGAAAGGTCAGAAGGCTTATGCTAGTTCCTTGGCTTGGTTGAAACTTTTGATTCATCAAGCTTATTTGGAGTCGGGTCAGGCCCCACCTCAGAGAATTACAGCTCATTCTACTAGATCAGTTTCTACTTCGTGGGCTTTTAAGAATGAAGCTTCAGTTGATCAGATTTGCAAAGCGGCGACTTGGTCCTCTTTGCATACATTTACTAAATTCTACCGTTTTGATGTATTAGCTTCTTCGGAAGCAGTTTTTGGTAGAAAAGTTCTTCAGGCAGCTGTTTCAGTTTGATTCTTCTGCTTTTGATTTAAGTTTTTTTCTTTCAAAGATGAAATAAACTTATTTTTGTTTTGGGTTGTGGATTAATTTTTTCAGCGGAATATGGCTGTTTTTATTTTTTCCCTCCCTCTCTAGTGACTCTTGAGTGGAAGACTCCACATCTTGGGTATTGATATCCCATATGTCACTAGCTCATGGACTCTTGCCAATTACATGAAAGAAAACATAATTTATGTAAGAACTTACCTGATAAATTCATTTCTTTCATATTGGCAAGAGTCCATGAGGCCCACCCTTTTTATGGTGGTTATGATTTTTTGTATAAAGCACAATTATTTACAAATTTCCTTTGTTGGTGCTTTCTACTCCTTTCTTTATCACCCCACTGCTTGGCTATTCGTTAAACTGAATTGTGGGTGTGGTGTGGGGTGTATTTATAGGCATTTTGAGGTTTGGGAAACTTTGCCCCTCCTGGTAGGATTGTATATCCCATATGTCACTAGCTCATGGACTATTGCCAATATGAAAGAAATGAATTTATCAGGTAAGTTCTTACATAAATTATGTTTTTTATACAGCAAGAAATGTAAAAAACTGCACAGTACAGCTATGGTTTCCTCAGCCAGATACTTGTAAACAAGGCTGTTTTGCTTATTACTTTCTAATTCTGAATTCTTTTTGGTCATAATTGTGACAGTAAGGAATAATTTTACTATGTGTGTATGTTTTCTAAAGATTTGTTTGTTTCTCTGCTGCAGATACTGATGACAACAGTATGGAAATAGACGAGGATGAAGGTATGTATATGTGACTAGTAAACACTTATTATTTGATGTTACTGTAGTATTTTTTTATATAGGTGAAATAATTAGATCAAGCACATTTTTCAGAAAATAAGTGTAATAAATGAAGAAAGAATGCATCATTCAACAATTAAGTTGTAAATCAGAGGCAGGATGTTTACAGAGTGTATATTAAAAGGGACAGTCAACGTTGGTTTTAAATTAAACTACAGGCACACCTCCCATTGCTCTTTTTACAAATTGAAGGTTTGTGGCAACCCTGTGTTGAGCAAGTCTATCAGCGACATTTTTCTAACATATGTACACACATAAACGCATACATACGCATGTATACACACATATATACAGACCACCAGCAAAAAGATTTACTCACTGAAGGCTCTGATAAAGGGTAGCAGTTTTTAGCAATAAAGTATTTAAGGTATGTACATTGTTTTGTTTTTTTGTAGACCTAATGCTATTGCTCACTTAATAGACTAAAATGAGTGTGACTCACTTTATTGCTATATCCACTTTATTGCAGTGGTCTGGAACCAAACCCACAATATCTCAGAGCTAGGCCTGTATGTAAAAACTGCGTACTTCAGTGTTAAAGTTAACTTTTTTCATCAGATAATAATATTAGTTGGATAAAACACCTTCAATATTCTGTTTTGTCTCCCCCATCTGGCCACCCACTGATCTTCACAGTTTTTTTTCATGTTTAAGTTTCAGTGCATTCCGACAAATAAGGAGACGAACAAGCGCCTCATCTATACTATAATGACGCACATGCTCAGATCCTCTGTTCCAAATGTGGAAGACCGCAAGAGTAGCATAGCGGTTCTGAATATATAGAAATAGTAATACATTTATATGTTTACTATATCGCCCATATAAAAAAAAAATACTACTTGTATTTGAATTGCATGTTATACTGACACATGTCTAGTGTAAACAGCAGATTGCTATAACATTCTTATTGCGATCCGCTGTTTACATTTCTTCGTCCAGTGCGATTGATGCTGCAGCACTTGCACTAAAGCGCATTGAAGGTTTAGAGTGTTTAGGATTACAAAAAAATATAAGGTTCACATAATGGAAAGCAGAAACATTCTTTACCCCCCAAACACTTAAAGGAATAGAATGTAAAGTTTAAATGTGCATTTCAATTTGAAATAGAAGCATTTTTGCAATATACTTCCATTAGCAAAACTACTGCTAGTAAAAGTTATTACTGTTTTTTTTCTGTGGCATATGCACATATCCTGTGAGGGCCCATGCACCATTATTCAAACGCCACATCTTCTCATAGAATCAGCATTAGCTTGTATGACACAAATTACATCTTCAGAAGCAATACAGACCATTGCCACCTCTCTATTGTCCCCCACAAAGGGGTTAAACACATTTTAAAGAACTAGCGCTGCTGATTGGATCTGCCTCAGTTTCTGCTTGGGATCAACAGTGCTCTGCAGGTTACTTTTAACTATGTGTTAAAACACACCACTATAATGGCCCCTTAAAGGGACATAAAACAAGTTGGGATAGAGACAAAATATAATATGTACTTTAATTACTTTGACTGCAAATTTATACTGCAGGGCCTCGCCATTAACACTTTCTTTTAACGAATTGTACAGCTCTAACTCTCCCCACACAATTCCTTTTATGGCTGCATATATATATATCCACCATTGATATGGTAGAATGCAAGACTTTAACAGTCATTATCTGCTGGAGCATGCCTAGAAGCAAATAAGCTGCTGTGAACTCGGTTAAAATACAATGCCTGTGTTTCTGATGTTTCTGATGTTAAACACTGATAAGGGGGTGGATCGGTCTACTACAGACAGCAGGGCTATGTCATTTGGCTTATTTTTGAAAATTATTTTAAAATACTTGCCAGCAATTTTTTTGTAAAAAATGTATGCAAACTATTTTTACTTAATTAGCCCTTTTAGAATATGCACAGATCTCAACACGTTTTATGGCACTTTAATGAAATCTCATGCTGCACAAATGTACTTAACAGCCAAATCCTCTTGTAATTTTGCTTTATGAGTTCCGAGATGTAAGTACAGGTAGAAAACCCTTTATCCAAACTGCTTGGGCCACGAAAAGGTTTGGCTTTTGGAATATTTGCATCTGTGAAAGTGTAAACAACAAATCGTGTCATTAAGGCGATATTTACATGTCATAATACAGCTTATACATGTAACCTAAAGGTAGTTTTAAAGGGACTCTGAACCCAAATATTTTCTTTTGTGATTCAGATAGCGCAAGCAATTTTAAGCAACTTTCTCATTTACTCCTATTATCAATTTTTCTTCGTTCTCTTGCTATCTTTATTTTAAAAAGAACTCTGGTTCAGACCTCTGGACAGCACTTTTTTATTGGTGGATGAATTTATCCACCAATCAGCAAGAACAACCCAGGTTATTCACCAAAAATGGGCCGGTATCTAAACTTACATTCTTGCATTTCACATAAAGATACCAAGAGAATGAAGAAAATTTGATAATAGGAGTAAATTAGAAAGTTGCTTAAAATGTCATGCTCTATCTGAATCACGAAAGAAAACATTTGGGTTGTGTCCCTTTAAGATATTTGTATTACTTTTGTTTACATAGTACCCTCCGATAGTACAGTACTGTAATCAGAAATGTTTGTTGTTGTTTTAAATAAATATAGACTATTGTTTGTATTTCTTTCTAATGACACAGTGAGTCCACGGATCATCATTAATTACTTTTGGGAATATCACTCCTGGCCAGCAGGAGGAGGCAAAGAGCACCACAGCAAAGCTGTTAAGCATCACTTCCCTACCCACAAACCCCAGTCATTCTCTTTACCTCTCGTGCAAGGAGGAGGTGAAGTAATTAGGTGTCAAAGATTTCCTCTATCAAGATTTTTTTGTTTTGAAGTCAGGGCAGGTTTGCTCTGATCTTCCATCGCCTGTGGGTATAGCTGTACTCCACGTTAGTCTCTTCAGTAGGGCTGTGGTAGCTTTAAGCAGTTGGGAACTTGTGAGGTAGGCCTCACTGCGATTTCCTAACATTTTGCTGCCCTGGTATAGAATGCCTGAGTAAGTTTACTCTTTCTTTTTTCTACAGGCCTCTGTGAGGAGCAACATCCTCTTACGCTGGGTAGGCTGTCCCCCTGCCGGACGGCTAGCTGCAGGTAAGTGCTCAGTCTTCTATAACTTGCACTTCAGAATATAGACTGCATTTTTTGAGACACGTATATATCCTGGAGTAGGATATTTCATTCGGGGTGCAGGCACTGGTGACCAGGAGACTAGGGGTAATACTTTATAGAGTGTTCCCTGTTTATGGTATAAGGCTCATTTGGGGTTATTGAATTTCTGGGCTAGTGTATGGAGGGAAAATTAGTGCAGTGTTTCTCATGTTTTTTTCCTGAGCCCCTGTATATTTGTTTTATGGGTACTTCATCCTTCTATTCAGAATGTTATCCTTAGAAAGTGTGCGCTCTTTAATTGCTGAGCGGCGCAGTGTTGGGCTTCCTTCAGATGTTCACTGTGTGTAGTGTTTTAAATGGCACTTTATTTACTGTCTGCTGGAGCAGGTCCATTCAATGGCGGCTATGACAGGATGAGTCGGGTAACTTGTGTAGTTAGTCAGTTGAGTTCCGCCTCCTTCCTTCGTTGTGGCGCCACCATTTTTGGCTTTCTTTCTAAGCCGGTCGTTGGCCACGCCCCCTTGTCTCCTTAAGATCGGAGCGAGGGGTTGATAAGTGCATTTTCTTTGGAAGGCTCATACAACGCAAGTTGTGAGAGGTCTTTGAAAGGTGACTACCGTTCATGTTAAGATAAGAAGTGTTATCGCAGCTGTTACTGCGTGTAGTTAGTGATCGTTTAGCTGCCGTTCATGCATAATGCTGGCATAAGTGCTTCTTATAATCACAGAGTCAGGAAGCTCTATCATGTGTTATATTTTATGTTTATAATATTTTGTATTTATTCTGCCAATATAGTTTAACTCTATATGTTAGTTATATTTTATATTGAAAGTATTTTTATTGTCATTTTTTAGATATGTAGAAAACGATACAAACAAAGATATGTCAAATTATTATCGGTCACATTAAGTTATATGAATGATAACATTATATATCAGCAAAGCATTATAATTGTGGGTACATTCAAATTTTCATCAATAACTGGCTCTTTGATTTAATTCTTTCTGGCATCAAAATCATCCAATATTTACATAGAATATATATGACAAGATAAGAGAACAGTACCTCAAGAGTAGTGGTTTTAGTCGACTCCCTGTTAAATATAATGGGTCTAATGATTTGCCTCATTTTCATGAAACATGATATAAGGCTCCCATTGAGCTATAAATCGTTCCCTATTATCCTCTTCAGCTATTAAGCTGGCCATGTCATAGTGATATTCAATTTTCTTTTTAATGTAGGTGAAACTAGGGGGAGTTGTTTTCCAGAACCTAGCTATTGCAATTCTGACTATCGTGCAGATGATCATGATGAGTTTTCTGTGTCTCTTATGTACCTGTGTAACTGGGAAATGTAAAAAAGCTTGTTCAGGCATCAATTTTATCTGAGTTTGAAATACATTGCTAACTAATGTGGATGTTTGGTCCCATATGACCTTAGTCTGCTCACAATACCACCACATGTGCATATATGTGCCTCTCTGTGCAACCCCTATAACATAATTGTGTATTTGTTGTCTCAGATCTGTTGGATCTAGTGGGGTAAAGGTACCACTTAAATGCCACCTTCAAAAAGTTTTCCCTAAGGGAAGCATTTGGTGAAAATGAAAGACCCTGGGACAAATTGGAATTCCATGTTCTAACCGGCCAAGAATTGACCAAGTCTTGTTCCCACTTCAATAAAGAGGGAGGTTTAATCTCTTCAACTGGCGTGTTGAAGATCTGATATAATAATGAGATTTGGCCTTTAATGTGGTTTCTAGTTAGGCAGAGAGACTCAAAAGCTGTGTTAGTGAGAGGTTTCTTATTACCCAGTACTTCCATTGTTCTTGATTTCAACTGTAAATAATGATACCAAATATTCTTGTCTGTTATGTCTAGTGTCACGTATTGATCAAAAGTCAGTATGTCACCGTTAACAAGAGTGTCTGCAATACGGTAAAGTCTCTTATTAGCCCATTTTTGTTGTGTTTGTTTACTAATTGGGGAATGTGATAATATTATTAGAGAAGTAATTCTCAATCTTTCTTGGACTAGGGGAAATCTATTCGTTAGGAGATTCCAGACTTGGATCAGAATGTTTGTTATATTTGTCATTGATATGTCAATTTTTCTGGCTAGCTCTAACAGAGATGGCACGTATCCTCTTCAGCACTGTTTTGCTCGATCTGAATTGTTATAATGTTCCTGATGATTCTTTGTTTTGCTATTGTCTACTGGATTTTATCTACAGACTTCGAAGGACTTAGTCAGTCTTCTGTATTGTCTTTTGCTTTTCAGGATAGTCATAGTGGCCAGAAAGCTTCTGCCACTTCTTTCTCTCTGGTTGAGAAGTGTTATTCTTAGGGTTTATGAGTCTGCTGGACAACTACCTCCTGAGAGAGTTACAGCTCACTCCCTAGGGCGGTATATTCTCTTTGGGCCTTCAAGTAAGAGGCCTCTGTAGAATGGATTGTAAGATGGCGATTTGGCCTTCTTTGCTCTCTTTTTTTCTAAAGTCTATAAATTTGATACTTTTACCTCAGCTGAGGTTTGTTTGGATGAAAGGGTCTTCTAGCAGTGGTACCTTCTGTTTAGATTACCTGTATTGTCCCTCCCATATCATCTTTGTCCTCTAGCTTGGTTATTGATTCCCAACAGTAATTAATAATGATCCGTGGACTCACTGTGTCATTAGAAAGAAAACAAAATTTATGCTTACCTGATAAATTTCTTTCTTTCTTGACACGGTGTGTCCACGGCCCTCCTTGTTTTTTTCAGTTCGTTTTTTTGTATATAAATCTCAGGCACCTCTGCACCTTGTGTTATTTCCTTTCTCTCCTTTTCCTTGTTCGAATGACTGGGGTTTGTGGGTAGGGAAGTGATATTTAACAGCTTTGCTGTGGTTCTCTTTGCCGCCTCCTGCTGTCCAGGAGTGATATTCCTAACAGTAATTAATGATGATCCGTGGACTCACCGTATCAAGAAAGAGAGTAATTTATCGTGTAAGCATAAATTTTGTTTTTAGCCACAAAGCAAAGACACTGGCAGAGAAAATTGTGACATACAGGCAAGGAAAAAGTCATTTCTCTTGTTAAGATGTATCGAGTCCACGGATTCATCCTTACTTGTGGGATATTCTCCTTCCCAACAGGAAGTGGCAAAGAGAGCACCCACAGCAGAGCTGTCTATATAGCTCCCCCCTTAGCTCCACCCCCCAGTCATTCTCTTTGCCTACTCTAAGAAACTAGGAAGGGCAGAGCGAGTGTGGTGACAAAAATGTTAGTTTTTTATTTCTCAAGCAAAAGTTTGTTATTTTAAATGGTACCGGTGTGTACTATTTACTCTCTGGCAGAAAAGGGATGAAGATTTCTGCAAGAAGGATTATGATCTTAGCACTTTGTATCTAAGATCCACTGCTGTTCTCACAAGGGCTGAAGAGTACAGGAAAACTTCAGTTGGGGGAACGGTTTGCATGCTAAGCTGCATATGAGGTATGTTCAGTCTATATTTTTTCTAGACAGACTGTTAATTCTAGAAAAGGCTGGCAATATCCCCATGAGGGAAGGGTAAGCTGTATTCAGACACTTGGATAGGAATTTCAGCTTGCATGAAGGGCTCATTAGTTACTGGTGGCACTGTTAGG
The DNA here is from genome assembly GCF_027579735.1 of Bombina bombina. Taxonomy (NCBI): domain Eukaryota; kingdom Metazoa; phylum Chordata; class Amphibia; order Anura; family Bombinatoridae; genus Bombina; species Bombina bombina. The sequence goes on from NC_069502.1 coordinate 496,423,090, forward strand.
AAAATAACGTTTTTGTTTAAGTAAATTATGCAATTATAACGTTTTTTGGGGGTTTTTTCTTTAAGGGACTAAAGGGGGGGGGGGTCATTGTGGCTTGTTTTAGGGTTTTTTAACCCACATGGTTAATTAAGAGACACTCAGGTGTTTTTCTAATAGGCCTCAAAACATCGAGTGAGGTGGGAGGGGCCTATTTTCGCGCCTCAGTTGCGCCGTTTCTTTTCCTTAGAGACATCCAACTGCTTCTCCAGTGGTTCCTGCTGTGTTTGAGGGCTGTAAAGGAGGTTTTTTCCCCACAAATTGTTCTGAAGGGCAGGTAGGCGCCACAGCAGAGCTGTGGCAAGGTGCTGAAAGTCTCTTTTACCGGTTTTGACGTTTTTTCAATCCGGTTTTGCCATTAAGGGGTAAATTGTTTATTTGCATAGCTGTGCAAAGTTACTAAGGCTGTAAGATACTACTGTAAAAATTTTGTTAAGTTTACTGCTTTTTTACACTGTTTTGCAGAACTTGTGCAGCTTTTTTTCTCTTAAAGGCACAGTACCGTTTTATTACTAAGTGTTATTTACTTTGATTACCGTGTTTTCCAAGCTTGCTTGTTACATTACTAGCCTGTTTAACATGTCTGACACCAAGGAAAATCCTTGTTCAATGTTTGGAAGCCATTGTGGAACCCTCTCTTAGAATGTGTCCCAATTGTACTGATATGTCTATAAATTATAAAGAACATATATTAGCACTTAAAAATAGAGCAATAGATGATTCTCAGTCAGAAGTAAATGAGAGTTCGCCATCTAGATCTCCCCAAGTGTCACAACCAGTAACGCACGCACAAGTGACGCCAAGTACCTCTAGTGCGTCAAATTAATTTATTTTACAAGACATGGCCACAGTTATGAATACAACCCTCACAGAGGTTTTATCCAAACTGCCTGGTTTACAAGGAAAGCGGGACAGCTCTGGGTTAAGGAAAAATGCTGAGCCGTCTCATGCTTTAGTAGCCGTATCTGATATGCCCTCACAATGCTCTGAAGGGGTGAGGGATTTGTTATCTGAGGGAGAAATTTCTGGTTCAGGAAAGACTCTTCCTGAGACAGATTCTGATATGACGGCCTTTAAATTTAAGCTTGAACACCTCCGCTTATTGTTTAGGGAGGTATTAGCAACTCTAGATGATTGTGACCCTATAGTAGTCCCAGAGAAATTGTGTAAAATGGATAAATACTTAGAGGTTCCTGTTTACACTGATGTTTTTCCAGTCCCTAAGAGGATTGTGAATTTTATTGCTAAGGAGTGGGATAGACCAGGTATTCCGTTCACTCCCCCTCCTGTTTTTAAGAAAATGTTTCCCATATCTGACACCATGCGGGACTCATGGCAGACAGTTCCTAAGGTGGAGGGAGCTATTTCTACTCTGTCTAAGCGTACAACTATACCTATCGAAGACAGTTGTCCTTTCAAAGACCCTATGGATAAAAAATTAGAGGGTCTCTTTAAGAAAATTTTTGTTCATCAAGGTTTTTCTCTCCAACCTATTGCGTGCATTGTTCCTGTAACGACTGCAGCTGCATTTTGGTTTGAGGCTCTAGAGGAGGCTCTTCAAATGGAGACTCCATTAGAGGAGATTATGGACAGAATTAAGGCCCTTAAGTTGGCTAATTCTTTTATTACAGATGCCGCATTTCAACTGGCTAAATTAGCGGCAAAGAATTCAGGTTTTGCCATTTTAGCACGCAGGGCGTTATGGCTTAAAGGGACAGTCTACACCAGAATTGTTATTGTTTTAAAAGATAGATAATCCCTTTTTTACCCATTCCCCAGTTTTGCATAATCAACACAGTTATATTTATATATTTTTTACCTCTGTGATTATCTTGTATATAAGCCTCTGCAAATTGCCCCTTTATTTCAGTTCTTTTGACAGACTTGCAGTTTAGCCACTCAGTGATGGCTCCCAGGTAACTTCACGTGCATGAGCACAGTGTTATCTATATGAAAAACGTGAACTAACACCCTCTAGTGGTGAAAAACAGAATTTATGCTTACCTGATAAATTACTTTCTCCAACGGTGTGTCCGGTCCACGGCGTCATCCATAACTTGTGGGAATATCTCTTCCCCAACAGGAAATGGCAAAGAGTACAGCAAAAGCTGTCCATATAGTCCCTCCTAGGCTCCGCCCACCCCAGTCATTCGACCGACGGACAGGAGAAAAAACAGGAGAAACTATAGGGTGCCGTGGTGACTGTAGTTAAATAAATAAATTTATCAAACCTGATTAAAAAACCAGGGCGGGCCGTGGACCGGACACACCGTTGGAGAAAGTAATTTATCAGGTAAGCATAAATTCTGTTTTCTCCAACATTGGTGTGCCCGGTCCACGGCGTCATCCATAACTTGTGGGAACCAATACCAAAGCTTTAGGACACGGATGAAGGGAGGGAGCCAATCAGGTTACCTAAACGGAAGGCACCACGGCTTGCAAAACCTTTCTCCCAAAAATAGCCTCCGAAGAAGCAAAAGTATCAAATTTGTAGAATTTGGCAAAAGTGTGCAGGGAAGACCAAGTCGCTGCCTTGCATATCTGATCAACAGAAGCCTCGTTCTTGAAGGCCCATGTGGAAGCTACAGCCCTAGTAGAGTGAGCTGTGACTCTTTCAGGAGGCTGCCGTCCGGCAGTCTCGTAAGCCAATCGGATGATGCTTTTCAGCCAAAAGGAAAGAGACGTAGCAGTAGCTTTTTGACCTCTCCTTTTACCAGAATAGACGACAAACAGAGAAGATGTTTGTCTGAAATCCTTTGTTGCTTCTAGATAAAACTTTAAAGCACGGACTACATCTAAATTGTGTAACAAACGTTCCTTCTTTGAAACTGGATTCGGACACAAAGAAGGTACAACTATTTCCTGGTTAATATTCTTGTTGGAAACAACCTTCGGAAGAAAAACAGGTTTTGTACGCAAAACGACCTTATCTGCATGGAACACCAGATAGGGCGGAGTACACTGCAGAGCAGATAACTCAGAAACTCTTCTAGCAGAAGAGATAGCAACTAAAAACAAAACTTTCCAAGATAACAACTTAATATCTATGGAATGTAAAGGTTCAAACGGAACCCCTTGGAGAACTGAAAGAACTAAATTTAAACTCCAGGGAGGAGTCAACGGCCTGTAAACAGGCTTGATCCTGACCAAAACCTGAACAAAGGCTTGAACATCTGGCACAGCCGCCAGTCGTTTGTGTAACAAGACAGATAAAGCAGAAATCTGTCCCTTTAGAGAACTCGCTGATAATCCCTTATCCAAACCCTCTTGTAGGAAGGAAAGGATCCTGGGAATTTTGATCTTACTCCATGAGAATCCCTTGGATTCACACCAACAGATATATCTTTTCCATATTTTATGGTAAATCTTTCTAGTTATAGGTTTTCTGGCTTGTACCAGAGTATCTATCACAGAATCCGAAAACCCACGCTTAGATAAAATCAAGCGTTCAATTTCCAAGCCGTCAGCTGGAGAGAGACTAGATTTGGATGTTCGAATGGACCCTGTACCAGAAGATCTTGTCTCAAAGGTAGCTTCCATGGTGGAGCCGATGACATATTCACCAGGTCTGCATACCAAGTCCTGCGTGGCCACGCAGGAGCTATCAAAATCACTGAGGCCCTCTCCTGTTTGATCCTGGCTACCAGCCTGGGAATGAGAGGAAACGGTGGAAAAACGTAAGCTAGGTTGAAGGTCCAAGGCGCTACTAATGCATCCACTAGAGTCGCCCTGGGATCCCTGGATCTGGACCCGTAGCAAGGAACTTTGAAGTTCTGACGAGACTCCATCAGATCCGTGTCTGGAATGCCCCATAATTGTGGCAACTGGGCAAATATCTCCGGGTGGAGTTCCCACTCCCCCGGGTGGAATGTCTGACGACTCAGATAATCCGCCTCCCAGTTTTCCACTCCTGGGATGTGGATCGCAGATAGGTGGCAGGAGTGATCCTCCGCCCATTTTATGATCTTGGTCACTTCTCTCATCGCCAGGGAACTCCTTGTTCCCCCCTGATGGTTGATGTAAGCAACTGTCGTCATGTTGTCTGATTGGAATCTTATGAATCTGGCCTTTGCTAGCTGAGGCCAAGCTTTGAGAGTATTGAATATCGCTCTCAGTTCCAGAATGTTTATCGGGAGAAGAGATTCCTCCCGAGACCATAGACCCTGAGCCTTCAGGGAGTCCCAGCCCACTAGACTGACGTCGGTCGTGACGATAACCCACTCTGGTCTGCGGAAGCTCATTCCCTGGGACAGATGATCCTGGGTTAGCCACCAACGTAGTGAGTCTCTGGTCTCCTGATCTAGTTGGATCACTGGAAACAAGTCTGTATAGTCCCCATTCCACTGTTTGAGCATGCACAGTTGTAATGGTCTTAGATGAATTCGCGCAAAAGGAACTATGTCCATTGCTGCAACCATCAATCCTACTACTTCCATGCACTGAGCTATGGAAGGTCGAGGAACAGAGTGAAGAACCTGACAAGCGTTTAGAAGCTTTAACTTTCTGACATCTGTCAGGAAAATCTTCATTTCTAACGGATCTATTATTGTCCCCAAGAAGGGGACTCTTGTCGACGGAGACAGGGAACTCTTTTCTATGTTCACCTTCCAGCCGTGAGATCTGAGAAAGGCCAGAACGATGTCTGTGTGAGCCTTTGTCTTTGAAAGAGACGACGCTTGTATCAGAATGTCGTCCAAGTAAGGTGCCACTGCAATGCCCCTTGGTCTTAGAACCGCTAGAAGGGCTCAGAGTACCTTTGTGAAAATCCTTGGAGCCGTGGCTAGTCCGAATGGGAGAGCCACAAACTGGTAATGTTTGTCCAGAAAGGCGAACCTTAGGAACTGGTGATGATCTTTGTGGATAGGAATATGTAGATACGCATCCTTTAAATCCACGGTAGTCATAAATTGACCCTCCTGGATTGAGGGTAAGATCGTTCGGATAGTTTCCATTTTGAACGATGGTACTTTGAGAAATTTGTTTAGAATCTTTAAATCTAGAATTGGTCTGAAGGTTCCCTCTTTTTTGGGAACAACAAACAGATTTGAGTAAAAACCCAGTCCTTGTTCCACAATTGGAACTGGGTGTATCACTCCCATTTTTAACAGGTCTTCTACACAATGCAAGAATGCCTGTCTCTTTATTTGGTTTAAAGATAAGTGAGACATGTGGAACCTTCCCCTCAAGAAGATAACCCTGAGAAACTATTTCTAGTGCCCAGGGATCCTGAACATCTCTTGCCCAAGCCTGAGCGAAGAGAGAGAGTCTGCCCCCTACTAGATCCGGTCCCGGATCGGGGGCTGCTCCTTCATGCTGTTTTGGTAGCAGCAGCAGGCTTCTTGGCCTGTTTACCCTTGTTCCAGCCTTGCATCGGTTTCCAAGCTGGTTTGGTCTGCGAAGCATTACCCTCTTGTCTAGAGGCTGCAGAGTTGGATGTCGGTCCGTTCCGGAAATTGCGAAAGGAACGAAAATTAGACTTATTCTTGGCCTTGAAGGGCCTATCTTGTGGGAGGGCACTCTGGTCCAAAAAGGGTTTTACCCTTGAAGGGGATATTAAGCAATTTTGTCTTGGAAGATACATCCGCTGACCAAGACTTTAGCCAGAGCGCTCTGCGCGCCACAATTGCAAACCCAGAATTTCTCTTGTTAAGTGTAGTCAGTCCACGGGTCATCCATTACTTATGGAATATATCTCTTCCTAACAGGAAGCTGCAAGAGGATCACCCAAGCAGAGCTGCTATATAGCTCCTCCCCTCACATGTCATATTCAGTCATTCTCTTGCAGCCTAACTAGATAGGTCGCTGTGAGAGGTCTGTGGTGTTTTTTAACTTAGTTTATTTCTACAATCAAAAGTTTGTTATTTTAAATGGCACCGGAGTGTGCTGTTTATTCTCAGGCAGCATTAGAAGAAGAATCTGCCTGCGTTTTCTATGATCTTAGCAGACGTAACTAAGATCCACTGGCTGTTCTCATCTGAGGAGTGAGGTAACTTCAGAGAAGGGGAATAGCATGCAGGGCCCCCCTGCAAATGAGGTATGTGCAGTAATTATTTTTCTGAGGAATGGAATTGACTGAGAAAATACTGCTGATACCAATGTAAAGTAAGTTCAGCCTTAAATGCAGTGATAGCGACTGGTATTAGGCTGATGAGTGTGTGTACACTGAATGTATTTTTCTAAGGAATGGAATTGACTCTGAAAATACTGTTAATACTGAAATAATGTATGAGCCTTAACTGCAGTAAAAGCGACTGGTAGCAGGCTTATTAATAACAATTCATAACTTTTCAAATGTATGTTTAAAACGTTTACTGGCATGTTAATCGTTTTTTGTGAGGTACTTGGTGATAAAACTTATTGGGGCATTATTTTTACCACATGGCCATTTTTGTTTTCTGCATAGAAACAGTTTTCTGAGCTTCCCCACTGTTGTAATATGAGTGGGAGGGGCCTATTTTAGCGCTTTTTTGCGCAGTAAAAATTCAGTCACAATCTGTCTACTTCATCCTCCATGATCCAGATCGTCTCTAGAGAGCTCAGGGGTCTTCAAAATTCATTTTGAGGGAGGTAATCAGTCACAGCAGACCTGTGACAGTGTGTTTTGACTGTGAGAAAAACGTTAATTATTAAATTGTTATCCGTTTTTGGGTATTAAGGGGTTAATCATCCATTTGCTGGTGGGTGCAATCCTTTGCTAACTTAATACATTTACTGTGAAAAATTGGTTGCTATAACTATTTTGGTTCATTGTTATTTCAACTGTGACAGCTTTTTGTGCTTCTTAAAGGCACAGTAGCGTTTTTTATAGAAAAGTATTTCCAAGCTTGCTAGTCTCATTGCTAGTCTGTTTAAACATGTCTGACACAGATGAATCTCTTTGTTCACTATGTTTAAAGGCCAATGTGGAGCCCAATAGAAATTTGTGTACTAATTGCATTGATGCTACTTTAAATAAAAGTCAATCTTTACATGTAAAGAAATTATCACCAGACAACGAGGGGGAAGTTATGCCGACTAACTCTCGTGTCAGTACCTTCGCCTCCCGCTCAGGAGGTGCATGATTTTGTGGCGCCAAGTACATCAGGGAGGCCCTTACAAATCACTTTGCAAGACATGGCTACTGTTATGACAGAAGTATTATCTAAATTGCCAGAATTAAGAGGCAAGCGCGATAGCTCTGGGTTAAGGACAGAGCGCGCGGATGAGGTGAGAGCCATGTCAGATACTGCGTCACAGTTTGCAGAACGTGAAGACGGAGAGCTTCATTCTGTGGGTGACGGATCTGATCCAGGGAGACTGGATTCAGAGATTTCTAATTTTAAATTTAAGCTTGAGAACCTCCGCATATTGCTAGGGGAGGTATTAGCGGCTCTGAATGATTGTAACACGGTTGCAATTCCAGAAAAATGATGTAGGTTGGATAGATACTATGCGGTGTGTACTGACGTGTTTCCTATACCTAAAAGGCTTACAGAGATTATTAGCAAGGAGTGGGATAGACCTGGTGTGCCTTTTTCCCCTCCTCCCATATTTAGGAAAATGTTTCCTATAGACGCCACCACACGAGACTTATGGCAGACGGTCCCTAAGGTGGAGGGAGCAGTTTTTACTTTAGCTAAGCGTACCACTATCCCGGTGGAGGATAGTTGTGCTTTTTCAGATCCAATGGATAAGAAATTAGAGGGTTACCTTAAGAAAATGTTTGTTCAACAAGGTTTTATCTTACAGCCCCTTGCATGCATTGCGCCTGTCACTGCTGCGGCGGCATTCTGGTTTGAGTCTCTGGAAGAGGCCATTCGCACAGCTCCATTGGATGAAATTATGAACAAGCTTAAAGCACTTAAGCTAGCTAACGCATTTGTTTCTGATGCCGTCGTACATTTAACCAAACTTACGGCTTAGAACTCCGGATTCGCCATCCAAGCGCGCAGAGCGCTATGGCTTAAATCCTGGTCAGCTGACGTGACTTTTAAATCTAAATTGCTTAATATTCCTTTCAAAGGGCAGACCTTATTCGGGCCCGGCTTGAAAGAAATTATAGCTGACATTACGGGAGGTAAGGGCCATGCTCTACCTCAGGACAGGGCCAAATCAAAGGCCAAACAGTCTAATTTTCGTGCCTTTCGTAACTTCAAGGCAGGAGCAGCATCAACTTCCTCCGCTCCAAAACAGGAAGGAGCTGGAAAGTTAACCAGTCCTGGAACAAGGGCAAGCAGGCCAAGAAACCTGCTACTGCCCCCAAGACAGCATGAAGAGAGGGCCCCCTATCCGGAAACAGATCTAGTGGGGGGCAGACTTTCTCTCTTCGCCCAGGCTTGGGCAAGAGATGTCCAGGATCCCTGGGCGTTGGAGATCATATCTCAGGGATATCTCCTGGACTTCAAAACTTCTCCTCCACGAGGGAGATTTCATCTTTCAAGGTTATCAGCAAACCAAATAAAGAAAGAGGCGTTTCTACGCTGTGTACAAGACCTCTTACTAATGGGGGTGATCCACCCAGTTCCGCGGACGGAACACGGGCAGGGATTCTATTCAAATCTATTTGTGGGTCCCAAGAAAGAGGGAACCTTCAGACCAATCTTGGACTTAAAAATCCTAAACAAATTTCTAAGAGTTCCATCATTCAAAATGGAAACTATTCGAACCATCCTTCCCATGATCCAAGAGGGTCAGTACATGACCACAGTGGACTTAAAGGATGCCTACCTTCACATACCGATTCACAAGGATCATTATCGGTACCTAAGATTTGCTTTCCTAGACAGGCATTACCAGTTTGTAGCTCTTCCCTTCGGATTAGCTACGGCTCCAAGAATCTTTACAAAAGTTCTGGGCTCACTTCTGGCGGTACTAAGACCGCGAGGCATAGCGGTGACTCCGTACCTAGACGACATTCTGATACAAGCGTCAAGTTTTCAAACTGCCAAGTCTCATACAGAGATAGTTCTGGCATTTCTGAGGTCGCATGGGTGGAAGGTGAACGTGGAAAAGAGTTTTCTATTACCACTTACAAGAGTTCCCTTTCTAGGGACTCTTATAGATTCTGTAGAGATGAAAATTTACCTGACAGAGGCCAGGTTATTAAAACTTCTAAATGCTTGCCGTGTCCTTCATTCCATTCCACACCCGTCAGTAGCTCAGTGCATGGAAGTAATCGGCTTAATGGTAGCGGCAATGGACATAGTACCATTTGCGCGCCTGCATCTCAGACCGCTGCAATTGTGCATGCTAAGTCAGTGGAACGGGGATTACTCAGATTTGTCCCCCCTACTAAATCTGGATCAAGAGACCAGAGATTCTCTTCTATGGTGGATTTCTCGGCCACATCTGTCCAAGGGGATGACCTTTCGCAGGCCAGATTGGACGATTGTAACAACAGACGCCAGCCTTCTAGGCTGGGGCGCAGTCTGGAACTCCCTGAAAGCTCAGGGATTATGGACTCAGGAGGAGAAACTCCTCCCAATAAATATTCTGGAATTAAGAGCAATATTCAATGCTCTCCTAGCTTGGCCTCAGTTAGCAACTCTGAGGTTCATCAGATTTCAGTCGGACAACATCACGACTGTGGCTTACATCAACCATCAAGGGGGAACCAGAAGTTCCCTAGCGATGTTGGAAGTCTCAAAGATAATTCGCTGGGCAGAGTCTCACTCTTGCCACCTGTCAGCGATTTACATCCCAGGCGTGGAGAACTGGGAGGCGGATTTTCTAAGTCGCCAGACTTTTCATCCGGGGGAGTGGGAACTTCATCCGGAGGTCTTTGCTCAACTGATTCATCGTTGGGGCAAACCAGATCTGGATCTCATGGCGTCTCGTCAGAACACCAAGCTTCCTTGTTACGGGTCCAGGGACCCGGGAGCGGTGCTGATAGATGCTCTGACAGCCCCTTGGGTCTTCAACATGGCTTATGTGTTTCCACCATTCCCGATGCTTCCTCGTTTGATTGCCAAGATCAAACAGGAGAGAGCTTCGGTGATTCGGATAGCGCCTGCGTGGCCACGCAGGACCTGGTTTGCAGACCTAGTGGACATGTCGTCCTGTCCACCGTGGTCTCTGCCTCTGAGACAGGACCTTCTAATTCAGGGTCCTTTCAACCATCCAAATCTAATTTCTCTGAGGCTGACTGCATGGAGATTGAACGCTTGATTCTATCAAAGCGTGGCTTCTCGGAGTCGGTTATTGATACCTTAATACAGGCTAGGAAGCCTGTTACCAGAAAAAATTACCATAAGATATGGCGTAAATATTTATATTGGTGCGAATCCAAGAGTTACTCATGGAGTAAGGTTAGGATTCCTAGTATATTGTCTTTTCTACAAGAGGGTTTAGAAAAGGGCTTATCTGCTAGTTCGTTAAAGGGACAGATTTCTGCTCTGTCTATTCTTCTACACAAACGTCTGGCTGAAGTTCCAGACGTTCAGGCTTTTTGTCAGGCTTTAACTAGGATTAAGCCTGTGTTTAAGACTGTTACTCCGCCGTGGAGCTTAAACTTAGTTCTTAATGTTCTTCAAGGCGTTCCATTTGAACCCCTTCATTCCATTGATATCAAGCTGTTATCCTGGAAGGTTTTGTTTTTGATGGCTATTTCCTCGGCTCGAAGAGACTCTGAGTTATCTGCCTTACATTGTGATTCTCCTTATCTGATTTTTCATTCAGACAAGGTAGTTCTGCGTACTAAACCTGGGTTCTTACCTAAGGTAGTTACTAACAGGAATATCAATCAAGAGATTGTTGTTCCATCACTGTGTCCTAACCCTTCTTCAAAGAAGGAACGACTTTTGCATAATCTGGACGTAGTCCGTGCCCTGAAGTTTTATTTGCAGGCAACTAAAGATTTTCGGCAAACTTCTTCTCTGTTTGTCGTTTACTCTGGACAGAGGAGAGGTCAAAAGGCTTCGGCTACCTCTCTCTCTTTTTGGCTTCGTAGCATAATACGTTTAGCCTATGAGACTGCTGGACAGCAGCCTCCTGAAAGGATTACAGCTCATTCTACTAGAGCTGTGGCTTCCACCTGGGCCTTTAAAAATGAGGCCTCTGTTGAACAGATTTGCAAGGCTGCGACTTGGTCTTCGCTTCACACCTTTTCAAAATTTTACAAATTTGACACTTTTGCTTCTTCGGAGGCTATTTTTGGGAGAAAGGTACTTCAGGCAGTGGTTCCTTCTGTTTAATGTTCCTGCCTTGTCCCTCCCTTCATCCGTGTACTTTAGCTTTGGTATTGGTATTCCATAAGTAATGGATGACCCGTGGACTGACTACACTTAACAAGAGAAAACATAATTTATGCTTACCTGATAAATTTATTTCTCTTGTAGTGTAGTCCGTCCACGGCCCGCCCTGTCTTTAAGGCAGATCTAAATTTTAATTAAACTCCAGTCACCACTGCACCCTATGGTTTCTCCTTTCTCGTCTGCTTAAAATGGTCGAATGACTGAATATGACATGTGAGGGGAGGAGCTATATAGCAGCTCTGCTTGGGTGATCCTCTTGCAGCTTCCTGTTAGGAAGAGATATATTCCATAAGTAATGGATGACCCGTGGACTGACTACACTACAAGAGAAATAAATTTATCAGGTAAGCATAAATTATGTTTTTTCGACGCTAATCTAGCTAACTGCAAAGCGGCATCTAAAATAAAGGAATTAGCCAACTTAAGTGCGTGTATTCTGTCCATGACCTCCTCATACGGAGTCTCTCTATGGAGCGACTTTTCTAGTTTCTCGAACCAGAACCACGCTGCTGTAGTGACAGGAACAATGCACGAAATGGGTTGTAGGAGGTAACCTTGCTGAACAAAAATCTTTTTAAGCAAATCCTCCAATTTTTTATCCATAGGATCTTTGAAAGCACAATTATCCTCGATAGGAATAGTAGTGCGCTTGTTTAATGTAGAAACTGCCCCCTCGACCTTAGGGACTGTCTGCCATAAGTCCTTTCTGGGGTAGACCATAGGAAATAATTTCTTAAATATAGGAGGGGGAACAAAAGGTATGCCGGGCTTCTCCCATTCCTTGTTCACTATGTCCGCCACCCGCTTGGGTATAGGAAAAGCGTCGGGGTGCACCGGAACCTCTAGGAACTTGTCCATCTTACACAATTTTTCTGGAATGACCAGGTTGTCACAATCATCCCGAGTAGATAAAACCTCCTTAAGCAGTGCGCGGAGGTGCTCAAATTTAAATTTAAATGTCACAACATCAGGTTCTGCCTGTTGAGAAATTCTACCTGAATCTGAAATTTCCCCATCTGACAAAACCTCCCTCATGGCCCCTTCAGAGTGGTGTGAGGGAATGACAGAACAATTATCATCAGCGCCCTCCTGCTCTACAGTGTTTAAAACGGAGCAATCGCGCTTTCTCTGAAATTCAGGCATTTTGGATAAAAAATTAGCTATGGATTTATCGATTACTGTCGCCAATTGTTGCATAGTAACAAGCATTGGCGCGCTAGAAGTACTAGGTGACTCCTGCGTGGGCAAGACTGGTGTAGACACAGAGTGAGATGAAGCAGGACTATCTTTACTCTCCTCATCTGATGAATCATCTTGGGCAACCTTACTATCTGTGGCAGTACTGTCCTTACTTTGTTTGGACGCTATGGCACAATTATCACACAATTTGGAAGGGGGAGACACATTGGCTTCCATACATACAGAACATAGCTTATCTGAAGGTACAGACATGTTAAACAGGCTTAAACTTGTCAATAAAGTACAAAAAAAACGTTTTAATTAAAACCGTTACTGTCTCTTTAAATTTTAAACAGGGCACACTTTATTACTGAATATGTGAAAAACAATGAAGGAATTGTTCAAATTTTCACCACAGTGTCTTAAAGCATTCAAAGTATTGCACCCAAATTTTCAGAGCTTTAACCCTTAAAATGAAGAAACCGGAGCCGGTTACAGGTTTAACCCCTCTACAGTCCCAGCTACAGCCTTTGCTGCGACTTTACCAAACCCAGGGGGGAATACGATACCAGATGAAGCCTTCTAGGAACTTTTTCAACTACTTTCAGATCCACACACATGCAGCTGCATGTCCTGCTCTCAAAAATAACTGCGCAGTAATGGCGCGTAAATGAGGCTCAGCCTACTACAGTGAAGGCCCTTCCTGACTGAAAAGGTGTCTAAACCAGTGCCTGACGTTAAAAAAACGTTCCCCAAAGTTTATAAGTGTGAAATTCAACCTCAATCTGAATAAAATGCCCAAATAAAGCAATCGATCTTGCCCATAAAAGTGTCTACCAGTTTTATAGCCCATATTAAGCCCTTTATTCTGTTTGAGACTAAGAAAATGGCTTACCGGTCCCCATGAGGGGAAATGACAGCCTTCCAGCATTACACAGTCTTGTTAGAAATATGGCTAGTCATACCTTAAGCAGAAAAGTCTGCTAACTGTTTCCCCCAACTGAAGTTAATTCATCTCAACAGTCCTATGTGGAAACAGCAAACGATTTTAGTTACTGCTGCTAAAATCATATTCCTCTCACAAACAGAACTCTTCATCTTTTTCTGTTTCAGAGTAAATAGTACATACCAGCACCATTTCAAAATAACAAACTCTTGATAGTAGAATAAAAAACTACAACTAAACACCACATACTCTTAACCATCTCCATGGAGATGTTGCCTGTGCAACAGCAAAGAGAATGACTGGGGTGGGCGGAGCCTAGGAGGGACTATATGGACAGCTTTTGCTGTACTCTTTGCCATTTCCTGTTGGGGAAGAGATATTCCCACAAGTTATGGATGATGCCATGGACCGGACACACCAATGTTGGAGAAAACCTGCTAAAATGCATTCTTAAGAGGCGGCCTTCAAGGTCTAAGAAATTAGCATATGAACCTCCTAGGTTTAGCTTTCAACTAAGAATACCAAGAGATCAAAGAAAAATTGGTGATAAAAGTAAATTGGAAAATTGTTTAAAATTACATGCCCTATCTGAATCATGAAAGGTTTTTTTTGACTAGACTGTCTCTTTAAGTCCTGGTCTGCTGATGTGTCATCTAAATCTAAACTTTTGAACATTCCTTTCAAAGGTAAGTCCCTATTCGGGCCTGAACTGAAAGAGATTATTTCAGATATCACTGGAGGGAAAGGTCATGCCCTCCCTCAGGATAGATCAAATAAGATGAGGACCAAACAGAATAATTTTCGTTCCTTTCAGAACTTTAAGAGTGGTCCCGCTTCAGCTTCCTCTACTGCAAAGCAAGAGGGGAATTTTGCCCAATCCAAGTCAGTCTGGAGACCTAACCAGGCTTGGAACAAGGGTAAACAGGCCAAGAAGCCTGCAGCTGCTTCTAAAACAGCATGAAGGGGGTAGCCCCCGATCCGGGACCGGATCTAGTAGGGGGCAGACTCTCTCTCTTCGCTCAGGCTTGGGCGAGAGATGTTCACGATCCCTGGGCTTTAGAAATTGTGTCCCAGGGATATCTTCTGGAATTCAAAGACTCTCTTCCAAGGGGGAGATTTCACATTTCTCAATTGTCTGTAAACCAGACAAAGAGAGAGGCGTTCTTACGCTGTGTAGAAGACCTACATACTATGGGGTGATCTGCCCAGTCCCAATAGAGGAACAGGGGCTAGGGTTTTATTTAAACCTGTTTGTGGTTCCCAAAAAAGAGGGAACTTTCAGACCAATTTTGGATCTCAAAATTCTAAACAAGTTCCTCAAAGTTCCATCATTCAAGATGGACACTATTCGGACTATTCTACCTCTGATCCAGGAGGGTCAATATATGACTACCGTGGACTTAAAGGATGCGTATCTACACATCCCTATTCACAGAGATCATCATCAATTTCTCAGATTCGCCTTTCTAAACAGGCATTACCAGTTTGTGGCCCTTCCCTTCGGGTTGGCTATGGCTACCAGAATTTTCACAAAAGTGCTAGGGTCCCTTTTGGCGGTTCTGCGACCACGGGGCATAGCAGTGGCGCCTTATCTAGACGACATCTTAATTCAGGCGTCGACTTTCCAGCTAGCCAAGTCTCACACGGATATCGTGTTGGCTTTTCTGAGAGCTCACGGGTGGAAGGTGAACATAAAAAAAGAGTTCTCTCTTCCCTCTTACAAGAGTTTCCTTCCTAGGGACTCTGATAGACTCGGTAGAAATGAAAATATTTCTGACGGAGGTCAGAAAATTAAAACTCTTAACCACTTGCCGAGCTCTTCATTCCATTCCTCGGCCATCAGTGGCTCAGTGTATGGAGGTAATCGGACTCATGGTAGTGGCAATGGACATGGTTCCTTTTGCCCGCCTACACCTCAGACCACTGCAACTATGCATGCTCAAACAGTGGAATGGGGATTATGCAGATTTATCTCCTCAACTGCATCTGGACCAGGAGACCAGAGACTCTCTTCTCTGGTGGTTGTCTCAGGACCACCTGTCTCAGGGAATGTGTTTCCGCAGGCCAGAGTGGCTCATTGTAACGACAGATGCCAGCCTGCTAGGTTGGGGTGCAGTCTGGAACTCCCTGAAAGCACAGGGCTTATGGTCTCGGGAGGAAGCTCTCCTCCCGATAAACATTCTAGAACTGAGAGCGATATTCAATGCGCTTCAGGCGTGGCCTCAGCTTGCTGCGGCCAAATTCATCAGGTTTCAGTCGGACAACATCACGACTGTAGCTTATATCAATCATCAAGGAGGAACAAGGAGTCCTCTAGCGATGATGGAGGTAACCAAAATAATCCGGAGGGCAGAGGATCACTCTTGCCATCTCTCAGCAATCCACATCCCAGGGGTAGAGAACTGGGAGGCGGATTTTCTAAGTCGTCAGACTTTTCATCCGGGGGAGTGGGAACTCCATCCGGAAGTATTTGCCCAGCTGATTCAGCTATGGGGCACACCAGAATTGGATCTGATGGCGTCTCGTCAGAATGCCAAACTTCCTCGTTACGGGTCCAGGTCCCGGGATCCCAAGGTGGTACTGATAGATGCTCTAGCGGTGCCTTGGTCCTTCAATCTGGCCTATGTATTTCCACAGTTTCCTCTCCTCCCACGTCTGGTTGCCAGAATCAAGCAGGAGAGAGCTTCGGTAATTCTGATAGCACCTGCGTGGCCACGCAGGATTTGGTATGCAGACCTAGTGGACATGTCCTTGGTTCCACCGTGGACTCTGCCAATGAGGCGGGACCTTCTAATCCAAGGTCCGTTCACGCATCCAAATCTAATTTCTCTGCGTCTGACTGCTTGGAGCCTGATTCTATCAAAGCGTGGTTTCTCTGAGTCGGTCATTGATACCCTGATTCAGGCTAGAAAGCCTGTCACCAGGAAGATCTATCATAAGATTTGGCGCAAATATCTTTATTGGTGTGAATCCAAAGGTTACTCGTGGAGTAAGATTAGGATTCCTAGAATATTGTTCTTTTCTCCAAGAATGTTTGGAGAAGGGATTATCTGCTAGTTCTTTAAAAGGACAAATATCTGCTTTGTCTATTCTACTACACAAACGTCTGGCAGATGTTCCAGACGTTCAAGCATTTAGTAAGGCTTTGGTCAGAATCAAGCCTGTATTTAAACCTGTTGCTCCGCCATGGAGCCTAAATTTAGTTCTTAAAGTTCTTCAAGGGGTTCCGTTTGAACCTATGCATTCCATAGATATTAAGCTTCTATCTTGGAAAGTTTTGTTTTTAGTAGCTATCTCTTCGGCTCGAAGAGTTTCTGAGCTATCTGCTTTACAATGTGATTCCCCTTACCTTGTTTTCCATGCAGATAAGGTTGTTTTTCGTACCAAACCTGGGTTTCTTCCTAAGGTTGTTTCTAACAAGAGATTGTGGTTCCTTCTCTGTGTCCTAATCCTTCATCTAAGAAGGAACGTCTGTTACACAATCTTGATGTGGTTCGCGCTTTAAAGTTCTACTTACAAGCAACTAAAGATTTCCGTCAAACATCTTCTTTGTTTGTTGTTTATTCTGGTAAACTGAGAGGTCAAAGGGCTACGGCTACCTCTCTTTCCTTTTGGCTGAAAAGCATCATCCGTTTGGCCTATGAGACTGCTGGACAGCAGCCTCATGAAAGAATTACTGCTCATTCTACTAGAGCTGTGGCTTCCACATGGGCTTTTAAAAATGAGGCTTCTGTTGAACAGATTTGTAAGTCGACGACTTGGTCTTCGCTTCATACTTTTTCCAAATTTTACAAATTTTATACTTTTGCTTCTTCGGAGGCTATTTTTGGGAGAAAGGTTCTACAAGCAGTGGTGCCTTCCGTTTAAGGTCCCTGTCTTGTCCCTCCCTTCATCCGTGTCCTAAAGCTTTGGTATTGGTATCCCACAAGTAAGGATGAATCCCTGGACTCGATACATCTTACAAGAGAAAACATAATTTATGCTTACCTGATAAATTTATTTCTCTTGTGATGTATCGAGTCCACGGCCCGCCCTGTTTTTTAAGACAGGCATATATGTTTTTATTTTAAAACTTTCAGTCACCACTGCACCCTATAGTTTCTCCTTTTTCTTCCTAGCCTTCGGTCAAAAGACTGGGGGGTGGAGCTAAGGGGGGAGCTATATAGACAGCTCTGCTGTGGGTGCTCTCTTTGCCACTTCCTGTTGGGAAGGAGAATATCCCACAAGTAAGGATGAATCCATGGACTCGATACATCACAAGAGAAATAAATTTATCAGGTAAGCATAAATTATGTTTTTTGTTCCTTTTTTTTTTTTTTTTGAAAGAGCTTTATTGAAATATGAATGAAAATACAAAACGAAGGCACAACAAAATTAGGACATTCAAGAAGTTACAATTTCAGAACATGGCTAGTATACAATGCCCAAGACATATATAAAGTATTTGCCAATAAGTCCATCAGTACGCTCTGTTATTTTCTCTTTTTTTTTTCCCTATTTCTTAACAGTATTGTCTAGAACAGAATAGGAACCGAACATTTTTAGGAGAATGTAACAATAAGAATCAGGGGTATAGTAATAGGGTAAAGGCCCATATTTTCAGATTTGGAATAGTAGTGTTCAATAGTCCCCAGGGCCATATATTATAGAGCAGTAATCCAATGAGTATCAAGAGATTAGGAGAGGGGGAAGAGGGGAGAGAAAGAAGAGCAAGGAGGAGGGGGAAGAAGAAGAGAGGAAAAAGAAAGAAAAAAAATTCAAGAACTTTTTTTTTTTTTAATATTAATTGAAAAGTTTGGAAATAGTTTGGATTTTGGAACTCCAGATTTGGGGATTTGTAGCTGTACTTTAAAATAAATTATTCCAGTTGCATGAGATTGAGGCTTCTTGGGTGGAATGTATAAATCTCACTGGTTTGCCTTCAACATCCTATTTGTTTCCTCATTGCAGATGCAGTTCTAGAAGAGGCCATCAAAAGAAGTCTAATAGAAAAGTAAACTATGAGGAACTATGCTGAAATTAAATTCTTAAAACGCTTCAGTGAATTTAAGTAATTTAAAATATATTCTGTATGTTTTGTGATGTTTCCAAATCATTCTATTTGCATGACAGATTCTCAGTTTAAATTAGTATTAAATATGATAAAAGCAGAATGTAATATCTCTTTTAGATCTGTAAAGAAAAATATATATTTTACAATTGCTTTATCAAACAAACATATCAAACAAGTATCATCTTTATTGACTTATTGCTGTTCTCACACCAGTAAAAGGAATGTTCTCAGTTAATCCCTCATGAAATAAAAGCAAGTTCTGGATTCTCTTGTGTGTAATGAAATGCTATTCTATAATATGCATCTAGTATAAAGATAACCGTGTTTAAAGGATTACACCCCTCAGTTGGAATTGAGCATTTCTATATCGCTTTGTACAGATCTATTATTCACCATCTACTTGGTTTTTTTTTTGGTTTTTTTTTGCGGCCCGTAAAGATATTACTTAAGCAATTTTTTATTTATTTTTATCTGATCCTTTTTTTTTTTTTTTTTTTTTTTATTAAAGGGATTTGTTTACATTTCAGCATGATGTTAAGACTCCTTTTGCTTTACTAAGTTTGTATAAAATTCTCTGTTTTTTATATTTGTTGATTATACATGTGCATGCTGAATAAGGAAGGCGGCCGCTCGCTGCATCAGTCTCTTTTAGAGTCAGATTTCTTCTTGTGAAAGGGCAGCACACTAAGATCTGTATTTGCACAGATCGTAGCATGTTGCACTTTCACATAATAAATTTGGCTCCAAAAAAATAAATTTGGCCACAAGCAGCCGCTGCCGCCTTCCTCATTCAGCAGTGAACAAAACTGCAGATTATGCAACTATTGTGGATCCTTGTCAATAATAACTGTTATAATAATAATTAAAAAAAAACACCTCTACCATTGTGTCAAATTGAAAGAACTAGATTTTCTTTCGTTCTTTTTTTTTTCTTCTTTCTTTAATGTAAGTTGTAATTTTTTATTTGTGTTTCTGAAAACTTTCTGTTTATCTGGTCTGATATTTTATATGTTTCACTTCAAAAGCCCTTATTTGGGTGATTCCTGGGGACCCTCTACAAGTTTAAAATTGATTTTAATGTGGGTCATTCACTGAAAATTAGAATACTTTTTTTATGATTTGATTTATATTTTAGATGTGTGTTTCTTTTGTACATATTAGAATTTATGTTCTGAATGAATAAATATTTTCAAGTAATTTACTCAATATTTTTCCTCGTTTTATTTTTATGGCAATAAGTTCATGTAGCTCTGAAACTTTAAGTAACAAATTGATTTCCCCTTTGCACATTTGCCCCCGATTGAGAAACGTATAGGTGATGGTACAACATGTAGCAGTGACACTAACGCAAGGAAAGTCAGAGCCAAGCGTTTGTCAACATGTCACAAAACGTTACAATAGTCTTTGTGGCTGTGTCACACATTTCGCTTACCCCTATAAAAGTGCTTGTCCGGTCCTATGGTGTGGATTCTCCAGAGCGCTATACATACAGCCTCTGCTTGGAGGGCGCTTATCCCTCTCTCATATTAGGTCATCAACTGTGGGTCCTGCCTGTAGACCGGCACCCTCCTCAGACGTCACAGGGGGTGTGTGTGTGTAGCCTCCTTGTTTTCCATTGCTCCAGCGTCGGGTCTGTGAGGGCGTACTTTAAGGGCTTGGGGAAAAGATAGGGATATACCCAAACTGCTGTGCTTCACGCCAGGTAGGTAAGTCACAAGCGAAATAACAAAAAAGGAAAGCGGAGCACCAGGTTCAGTAAAATCTTGAATGTTTTATTCGGACATCATTAAAAACCTTGAAACACACCGTGGGTAAAAAACCAGAGAGTCGGCAAGCCCAGCTAGCAATCTGTTTTTTCACCCACGGTGTGTTTCAAGGTTTTTAATGATGTCAGAATAAAACATTCAAGATTTTACTGAACCTGGTGCTCCGCTTTCCTTCTTTGTTATTTCGCTTTGAAACTTACCCTCATACCTCCCATAAGTCTTCAAAACTCCTCTTTGGGTTATTAGTATCTTTCT
This sequence comes from Bombina bombina, assembly GCF_027579735.1. Taxonomy (NCBI): domain Eukaryota; kingdom Metazoa; phylum Chordata; class Amphibia; order Anura; family Bombinatoridae; genus Bombina; species Bombina bombina. The sequence goes on from NC_069502.1 coordinate 496,443,556, forward strand.
CTTGTAAGGTGTATCCAGTCCACGGGTTCATCCATTACTTGTGGGATATTCTCCTTCCCAACAGGAAGTTGCAAGAGGACACCCACAGCAGAGCTGTCTATATAGCCCCTCCCCTAAATGCCACCCCCAGTCATTCTCTTGCAACTCTCGACAAGATAGGAAGTATAAGAGATATGTGGTGACTTAGTGTAGTTTTTACCTTCAATCAAGAGTTTATTTTTAAACGGTACCGGCGTCGTACTGTTTTACTCCCAAGCAGAAATTAGAAGAATCTGCATGGAGGTTGATGATCTTAGCGGTTTGTAACTAAGGTCCATTGCTGTTCTCATGCATAACTGAAGGGTATGGGGAAGACTTCAGTTGGGGGAACGGTCTGCAGATTACCTGCTTTGAGGTATGTTCAGTATATTTATTTCTAGAGAGATAAGATCTAGAAAATGCTGACAGAGCCTTGTATAATTCAGGTAAGCCTGATGCAGTGATTTAACGACTGGGATCATGCTTACAAAAAAGGGTAATATTCATGTTAATACTCATATTTCTTAGTGACAAAACGTTTACATGTTATATAAAAAGAACGTTTTTTTTAATTCCTGCTTTGCTAAATGAATTTCGGAAATACGGGGAAGTATCATACTTTCATCTTAACAACTCCAAATCTGAATTACTTAGCATCACGCTAGCTCCGAAAACACTGCAGTGGCTCAAAACCTATAGCCCATTTGTTATTAATCCCACCTCACTAAAATATCTGGGGGTAAAGCTCTCAGCCAAGATTGCAGATATTTTTTAGGCCAATTATGTAACACTTAGGAAAGAGATCTCTAATGACTTATCTACTTGGAAACATAAAACAATTTAATGGCTCGGAAGAATAAACATTCTCAAAATGAATATCCTCCCCAGAATATTATATGTTTTGCAGACTCTGCCAATCCCTCTCCCACACTCCTTTCTCCCATCTCTACAGAGACTGCTGGAGGAATATGTGTGGAAAGGTATCAAACCTCGGGTGAATAGAAGGACAATGTACCTCCCTAGAGAAGCCGGGGGGCTAGGCCTCCCAGATATACTCAGTTATAGACGGGCGGTCCTTCTTCAAAGGGTA
>NC_069502.1:496809762-496856111 GCF_027579735.1 Bombina bombina
CTTTACTTCAATCAAATTTCCTTTTTTCTCCTGGTATTTGTTGAAATGCATACCTAGATAGGCTCAGGGCAGCAACACACTACTAGGATCTAGCTGGTGATTGGATGCTATGTACAAATGCTTCTTGTTACTGGCTCACCAGATGTCTTTAGCTAGGTCCCAGTAATGTCTTGCTGCTCTGGAGCTGACTTTATATTATAAAAACCTTTGCATGGGTTAAACGCAGTGATATGCAAGCACTTTTTTCTCCCTTTAATGCACTGATTATCAGCCCTTTGTTATACAGCACTCACCTTCAGTCACATTTAGATCCTCCTTCACAGAGGTCCGGTAAAATCTCAGTTTTAATTTTTTTGCCAAGCCTTCTGCTTCTTCACTATAAAAAAAATCCACATTTGTAAAAGTTCTTAGTAAAATCATATCTCAACTTCAATTACAGTTAGGTTAAATTAGAATGTTATTTTAATGGTTTATTCCTACTCCGTTCCTATTAAATTAATATAGAAACAAACTATACAACATCATTAAAGTTAGAAGCAAATCTGCAGGTTTAGCGTAGTTATTTTAAGAGAAATAAAAAAAAATCTTACTTTTTAACAACTGTGTCATCTAGCAGATCAATTTTATTTTGAACGAGAACTGTTGGTATATAGCCAACTTCAGCAACTACTTTCTCTCTCCAACTGGATACTGCTTCAAACGATTCTCTATCCGTGGTAGAAAATACAAGAACACACGCTTGGGCTCCTAAAAGTTGGAATTAATTTTATTATTTCTCTAGCATAATATGTGCATTATTTATTGATGTCAAACATAACAAAGAAACCTGCTGAAGAACATACTTGTTCACGTCTGGACTATAAATCTAGAAATATCCCATGCACCTGCAATCGCTCAGTCATTCTAGTTCTACATTTTGGAGAAATAAATATGTATAACTGGTAGGTCTCTCTCTTATATTAAAGTAAATATAAACTTTAATGAATTAAAGCCCAGGATCAAATATTAATCTTAAAAGCAGGGGCACTTTAATTCATTAAAGTTTACAAAGACACCTATTTTTTAAAATACTTACCTTTGCGTTATTGTAAACATAACGCCGATCCTACGCCTGTATCTCCTGCTGCATTTAGCGGATTGATGACAAACCCGGCTTCCTCCAATCGTTGTGTGCCCCCTTTGGCGTCCAGCTCGTGGGACATGCAACAATTGTTTGATTAAATGATTTAAAGTGCCCTTGTTTTTAATATTTTTTTTACCCTGGGATTTAATTAATTAAAGTTTAAAATCACTTTAATGGCCCTGATAAAGTTCTACTCTTTCGAAGTTGTGTGTATTTCTGTATTTAGTGGAACATAAATAACCCAGTTAGCAATTGCACCTTTAAAAAAATCAGCATTTCTGAGGATGTCTGAGGAGCAGGAAAGGCATCATTTCTATATCAGCATTATGTTGGATATGATTGTACAGGTGGCCCTCGTTTTACAACGGTTCAATTTACACTGTTTCAGAATAGCAACCTTTTTTTCCAGTCATGTGAACGCACCAAAAGGACTTCAAAAGGGTGTGCAAAACTAACAGGCCTGCCTGTATATAACACAAACCCCCCATAGAGCTCGGGACTGGGATTCAATAACTATATACATAGAAACGATAAAAGAGAGGATCCAACCCTCTCCATTCGTCTAATTCAAATCGTCATCTGATATAGAGGACAGAGATGCACCTGATGGATCAGGAATGGGAACTTCTAACATCGCCAAAATCTCTCTCAGAAGTAAACGCAGGCATGCCACTCTAAATCTAAATGCCAAATCCTCCTCAGTCGGAGGAATCAAATCGAGCGATTCCGACCTTGGAGGTTCTACCTCTGAAGCCTCAGAGGGACAAGCACCCCAGATGACTAATCTGGTACAATCGTCAGTTTACGCAACGGTCCATGAGTAGGAGTTCATGGATTAACCCTTTGCTTGACCGTCAGGGAAAGGGGTAAACTCGCTAAAGCCATAGAGATGGTCATGCGAAAACAGGCTGTAACCTCCGGTGGAAAAAAGTCTCCCTTAGACGAAGGAGTAATGGCACTTAGAGGAACTGCAGGTGTAGGATAAGATTCTAGGGAACGTACCTCCCGGGACGATTAATCCTCAGAGGTAGATGGCTCAGTAGTCTTTAACATCTCAACATTGTTTGAAGTGAACACCCTATTGCGGCATACAGAACATAATTGAGTAGGCTGGTCTACCCGGTCCTCACAACATATGCAAGTATCAAAATCTGTATCAGAGGAATCCTCTAGGATATCAGATTACATAATTCTAAACAAGAGCTTTGTCCAAAAAACAACTGGCACCTTAAAACCCCCAATGGCTGGGGCATTCACCACCTCCTATGACCCAGACAGGTAGAGAAATTAACTCTTCTCCGCAGTCACTCAGTCAGGAAAACGGAAATAAAAAAAACAAGATGTGACTACTCCCAGTCACATGGTGCCTCCTGCAGGACCGCCCCTGCTAAGGAAAAGCACGCCAGCGTATTAAAAACTGTGCAGCTCTAAAACCTGTATGTTCTGTATCATTCTAAGAGCCTAAAATGTCTTCTCACACATACGCAGTCAAAATCACATAACAAACATGATTAAAAAGACCCCACTGTTCCATAATCCCCCTCAGGAGTTATTAACCCTTGATTCCATAAAGATAAAGGAGTCCCACTGAGACCCTGTCTTCTATCGTTAACGTGTGTATAAAATGAAACGATCTTACAGGAATCCAATCCGTGGAACAGCAACACGGTCCTTCAAGTTTGACAGATAGTAGCAGCGCCTCTGACATGGACTTGAGTGAAGAAAAGCAGGCAGCGAAACTCGGCAATGTTGATTGCTTATAGGAGATGTTAATCTGAGTCTGGATGGTTTCGCAGAAAGACTCTCCCTGCATCTCCAGACTCCAACTTTCATTAATGCTCTCACTGAGTGGCTGACAAGACTACTTAAAACTCCAGTTCCATCCTGAAGGACAGATACCCCTCATAAGGAACTTTCACGAAAAAAACACTGACACTTCGCTGCCAACCACCTGTGATGAAAAGGCAAACAATGACTGAGGGATGAGGGAAGTGGGAGAGGTATTTAAGCCTTTGGCTGGGGTGTCTTTGCCTCTGTCTGGTGGCCAGGTTCTGTATTTCCACAAGTAATGAATGCAGCTGTGGACTCTCCCTGTATTTAGAAGGAAAAAGGCTTCATGAGCTCGCAAAATTAAGTTAAAGGCACATGAAACCCACATTTTTTCTAGATTGATTTAGAAAGTGCATGCAATTTAAAAAACAAACAAAAAAAACTTTCCATTTTACTTCTATGATCTATTTTTCTTTATATTCTTGATATCCTTTGTTGAAAAGCATATCTAAATGGGCTCAGTAGCTGCTGATTGGTGGCTGCACATAGATGCCTCGTGTTATTGGCTCACCTATGTGCATTGCTATTTTTTCAACAAAGGTGATCTAAAGAATTTAGCAAATAAGCGAATAGAAGTAAAATGGAATGTTGTTTAAAATGGTCTGAATCATGAAAGAAAAAAATTGGGTTTAAAGTCCCTTTAAGGGTTTTTTGATAGAATTGCAATATAGGTTGTAAAACTGACCAATATTAAAAGGGACATTAAGCACCATGTAATTACAAGACATGTTTGTTGCTATAGAAAACATATCAACCAAGTCTAAACATTTTTTTCAAAATGAACATCTTGTTTGCTGTAATTGTTTTTCAATAGCCAAACTACCCCCACCACTTGCCTCATTTGGAGGAGCTAATCTGGGCTTGGGTCTGCAGCTGACAAAGCTAATAATGATCACATTGTTAGTATGAAGTGAATGCTTTGCAGTTCTTATCTGTTACATAGCTTATCTGTTAGAGCTAATTACATAAAAAGGAGCAACATACTTAATGGAAGTATATTGCAAAGTTGTATTACTATGCATAAATAAACCTTACTGTCACTTTAAGAGAGCTGGTGACAGTGTATGGCTTAATTTGCATCATACATAGAGACATGTACGGCAAACGTGTATGTGCTGCTGAAACTAGACGCATGTTTGTGAATAGAAGAATATTGCAAAAATGATTAGATTCAAAATAGACTCAGGTACATTTTCTCCAACATTGGTGTGTCCGGTCCACGGCGTCATCCTTACTTGTGGAAATATCTCTTCCCCAACAGGAAATGGCAAAGAGTCCCAGCAAAGCTGGCCATATAGTCCCTCCTAGGCTCCGCCCACCCCAGTCATTCTCTTTGCCGTTGCACAGGCAACATCTCCACGGAGATGGTTAAGAGTATGTGGTGTTTAGTTGTAGTTTTTTATTCTACTATCAAGAGTTTGTTATTTTAAAATAGTGCTGGTATGTACTATTTACTCTGAAACAGAAAAAGATGAAGAATTCTGTTTGTGAGAGGAAGATGATTTTAGCAGACAGTAACTAAAATCGTTTGCTGTTTCCACATAGGACTGTTGAGATGAAGTAACTTCAGTTGGGGGAAACAGTTAGCAGACTTTTCTGCTTAAGGTATGACTAGCCATATTTCTAACAAGACTGTGTAATGCTGGAAGGCTGTCATTTCCCCTCATGGGGACCGGTAAGCCATTTTCTTAGTCTCAAACAGAATAAAGTTCTTAATATGGGTTATAAAACTGGTAGACACTTTTATGGGCAAAATCGATTGCTTTATTTGGGCATTTTATACATGTTTATGCTGGTAATTCACACTTATAAACTTGGGGAACGTTTTTTAACGTCAGGCACTGTGTTAGACACCTTTTCCAGTCAGGAAGGGCCTTCCAAGTTGTAGGCTGAGCCTCATTGTCGCGCCATTACTGTGCAGTTACTTTTGAGAGCAAGACATGCAGATGCATGTGTGAGGATCTGAAAGTAGTTGGAAAAGTTCTTAGAAGGCTTCATTTGGTATCGTATTCTCCCCTGGGTTTGGTAAAGTCGCAGCAAAGGCTGTAGCTGGGACTGTAGAGGGGTTAAAACTTTAACCGGCTCCGGTTTCGTTATTTTAAGGTTTAAAGCTCTGAAAATTGGTGTGCAATACTTTGAATGCTTTAAGACACTGTGGTGAAATTTTGGTAAATTTTGAACAATTCCTTCATACTTTTTCACATATTCAGTAATAAAGTGTGCTCTGTTTAAAATTTAAAGAGACAGTAACGGTTTTGTTTTAAAACGGTTTTTGTGCTTTATTGACAAGTTTAAGCCTGTTTAACATGTCTGTACCTTCAGATAAGCTATGTTCTATATGTATGAAAGTCAATGTGTCTCCCCCTTCAAAATTGTGTGATAACTGTGCCATAGCGTCCAAACAAAGTAAGGACAGTACTGCCACAGATAATGAAGATGCCCAAGATGATTCATCAGATGAAGGGAGTAGACATGGTTCTACATCATCTCCTTCTGTGTCTATACCAGTTTTGCCCACGCAGGAGGCCCCTAGTACTTCTAGCGCGCCAATGCTTATTACTATGCAACAATTGACGGCAGTAATGGATAACTCCATAGCAAATATTTTATCCAAAATGCCTGCATATCAGAGAAAGCGCAATTGCTCTGTTTTAAACACTGAAGAGCAGGAGGGCGCTGATGATAATTGCTCTGTCATACCCTCACACCAATCTGAAGGGGCCATGAGGGAGGTTTTGTCAGATGGGGAAATTTCAGATTCAGGAAAAATTTCTCAACAGGCTGAACCTGATGTTGTGACATTTAAATTTAAATTAGAGCATCTCCGCGCACTGCTTAAGGAGGTGTTATCTACTCTGGATGATTGTGACAACCTGGTCATTCCAGAAAAATTATGCAAGATGGACAAGTTCCTAGAGGTTCCGGTGCACCCCGACGCTTTTCCTATACCCAAGCGGGTGGCGGACATAGTGAATAAGGAGTGGGAGAAGCCCGGCATACCTTTTGTCCCCCCTCCTATATTTAAGAAATTATTTCCTATGGTCGACCCCCAGAAAGGACTTATGGCAGACAGTCCCTAAGGTCGAGGGGGCAGTTTCTACTCTAAACAAGCGCACTACTATTCCTATCGAGGATAATTGTGCTTTCAAAGATCCTATGGATAAAAAATTGGAGGGTTTGCTTAAAAATATTTTTGTTCAGCAAGGTTACCTTCTGCAACCCATTTCGTGCATTGTTCCTGTCACTACAGCAGCGTGGTTCTGGTTCGAGGAACTAGAAAAGTCGCTCAGTAGAGAGACTCCATATGAGGAGGTTATGGACAGGAGTTCACGCACTTAAATTGGCTAATTCTTTTATTTTAGATGCCGCTTTGCAATTAGCTAGATTAGCGCCGAAAAATTCAGGGTTTGCAATAGTGGCGCGCAGAGCGCTTTGGCTAAAGTCTTGGTCAGCGGATGTATCATCCAAGACAAAATTGCTTAGTATCCCCTTCAAGGGTAAAACTCTCTTTGGGCCAGAATTGAAAGAGATTATCTCAGACATCACTGGGGGAAAGGGCCACGCCCTCCCACAAGATAGGTCCTTCAAAGCCAAGAATAAGTCTAATTTTCGTTCCTTTCGTAATTTCAGGAACGGACCGGCCTCTAATTCTGCATCCTCTAAACAAGAGGGTAATGCTTCACAGACCAAACCAGCCTGGAAACCGATGCAAGGCTGGAACAAGGGTAAGCAGGCCAAGAAGCCTGCTGCTGCTAACAAAACAGCATGAAGGAGTAGCCTCCGATCCGGGACCGGATCTAGTGGGGGGCAGACTCTCTCTCTTTGCTCAGGCTTGGGCAAGAGATGTTCAGGATCCCTGGACGCTAGAAATAGTTTCTCAGGGTTATCTTCTGGAATTCAAGGAACTACCCCCAAGGGGAAGGTTTCACATGTCTCACTTATCCTCAAACCAAATAAAGAGACAGGCATTCTTACATTGTGTTAAAGATGGGAGTGATACACCCAGTTCCAATGGCGGAACAAGGAATGGGATTTTACTCAAATCTGTTCGTAGTTCCCAAAAAAGAGGGAACCTTCAGACCAATTCTGGATTTAAAAATCCTAAACAAATTTCTCAGAGTAACATCGTTCAAAATGGAAACCATTCAAACGATTCTACCTACAATCCAGGAAAGTCAATTTATGACTACCGTGGATCTAAAGGATGCGTACCTACATATTCCTATCCACAAAGAACATCATCAGTTCCTAAGGTTCGCCTATCTGGACAAACATTACCAGTTTGTGGCCCTCCCATTCGGGTTAGCCACTGCTCCAAGGATTTTCACAAAGGTACTCGGGTCCCTTCTAGCGGTTCTAAGACCGAGGGGCATTGCAGTAGTACCATACTTGGACGACATTCTAATACAAGCGTCGTCCCTTTCAAAGGCAAAGGCTCATACAGACATCGTTCTGGCCTTTCTCAGATCTCACGGATGGAAGGTGAACATAGAAAAAAGTTCTCTGTCTCCGTCGACAAGAGTTCCCTTCTTGGGAACAATAATAGATTCTTTAGAAATGAGGATTTTTCTGACAGATGTCAGAAAGTCAAAACTTCTAAGCGCTTGTCAAGTTCTTCATTCTGTTCCACGTCCTTCCATAGCTCAGTGCATGGAAGTAGTAGGGTTGATGGTTGCAGCAATGGACATAGTTCCTTTTGCGCGAATTCATCTAAGACTATTACAACTGTGCATGCTGAAACAGTGGAATGGGGACTATACAGACTTGTCTCCAGTGATTCAAGTAGATCAGAGATTCACTCCGTTGGTGGCTAACCCTGGACCACCTATCCCAGGGAATGAGCTTCCGCAGACCAGAGTGGGTCATCGTCACGACCGACGCCAGTCTAGTGGGCTGGGGAGCGGTCTGGGAATCCCTGAAAACTCAGGGACTATGGTCTCGGGAAGAGTCTCTTCTCCCGATAAACATTCTGGAAGTAAGAGCGATATTCAATGCTCTCAGGGCTTGGCCTCAGCTAGCAAAGGCCAGATTCATAAGATTCCAATCAGACAACATGACGACTGTTGCTTATATCAATCATCAGGGGGGAACAAGGAGTTCCCTGGCGATGAAAGAAGTGACCAAAATAATACAATGGGCGGAGGATCACTCCTGCCACCTATCTGCGATCCACATACCAGGTGTGGAAAACTGGGAAGCGGATTACTTGAGTCGTCAGACTCCACCCGGAGATCTTTGCCCAGTTGACGCAATTATGGGGCATTCCAGATATGGATCTGATGGCGTCTCGTCAGAACTTCAAGGTTCCTTGCTACTGGTCCAGATACAGGGATCCCAAGGAGACTCTAGTGGATGCACTAGTAGCGCCTTGGACCTTCAACCTAGCTTATGTGTTTCCACCGTTTCCTCTCATTCCCAGGCTGGTAGCCAGGATCAAGCAGGAGAGGGCCTCGGTGATCCTGATAGCGCCTGCGTGGCCACGCAGGACTTGGTATGCAGACCTGGTGAATATGTCATCGGCTCCACCATGGAAGCTACCTTTGAGACAGGACCTTCTTGTACAGGGTCCATTCAAACATCCAAATCTGGTCTCCCTCCAGCTGACGGCTTGGAGATTGAACGCTTGATTCTATCAAAGCGTGGGTTTTCAGATTCTGTGATAGATACTCTGGTTCAAGCCAGAAAACCGGTAACTAGAAAAATTTACCATAAAATATGGAAAAGATATATCTGCTGGTGTGAATCCAAGGGATTCCCATGGAATAAGATAAAAATGCCTAAGATCCGGGGCGTGTCTCTGGGCAGCACCTTGAATGGTAGCAATATCGGTTGCTCCAAGGGAATCACAGATAATCTGCCTTTTATCAGTGGCCAGGAAGATCATCCAACTCCCACACCTTGATATTAAAAATCCACAGACCAAACTGAGTCGGGTGATAGTAAATTTTTGGTATTATAACCTTTGGAAATCGATCTGGAGCGTTGAGGCCTAAGGCAGTTACTTCAGTAAAGGCTCTCAACACCCCCCCCCAGTATCATGTACGCTGGGTATGCAGTGCAAAGACACTGGCACTTTTTGCAGAAAAAGGGACTGAAGTAAAGTAAAACGACAGCATAACTACAGTTGGAATCTCCATTCTACTGCCTTTCGTGATAAGGGACATCATATAGCTGCTCAAAATATAGCGCACCATACATAAAAAATGGCGCTGGATACTACGCTGATATTAAGGGAAATGAAAGTCATGCTGGATGCACACTTTAAAGAAATTTGCACAATACTTGGAGAAGAATTTGCATCCCTAAAAGACACGTGTCAAGGCTAAGGGAGAGAAGCAGCCTTCACTAGAGCTCCCCACCAAACCTCCTCCATACCCGATCCAAACACCTGCATCTAAGCCAGTAGAAAAGTTTCTCCTAACACCAGAAACTTACCCGAGCACAGTCATGATGGCTGCAACTGCTTGTGACCCATCGGGCAAACGGATGAAGCAGCCGGCTAGTCTGGAGCGGAGAGTCGCACCGCCGGGTTGCGCAGAGTGTAGTGAGGTGGATTCGATTGGACTTGGGCCAAATAGCAGCGCTCCGGTCATGGGCAAATTGACTTCAGCTAATCGCAGGAGGAGCCCTAAAGTGGAGGATCTGGCCATAGCAATGGGACTTGCAGCTGCACATCACCGTATTCCTCCGGTAAGAATGGGGATGAGAGGCAGACCATCAGTGTGGGACATTTATCAGGACACTTGCTACCAGCCCGCGGTTTATGCGGACACACTACAGTACTGCAGGCCCTTTGACCCCGGAGGCTACTCTCCTGACCCTGGCGAACAGGGAAGTTTCCGCCATGTCAGACCGCTACCTCACTCCTGGTTCCACAAGATCTGCGCAATTAGCGCATATAACGATCCCCACTTTTTGGAAGCGGCCCTTTCTCAACTTGAGGACTGATGCCCATAGTGCTTCCCTAGATGTGAGACATGGAGTAGGGTAAATTATAATTATGCACCAAGAACTGCTTTTGGGACGCATGCTGAGACCGGGAGTTCAGTGGGGTATTATTATTGCAGATCAGGGTTTGTTTGTTTCTTATGTTTTGGTGTGCATGTATGAGTCCTGTTTTGGGTTAATTAGCTAGTAGGTTTGGGAGGATTGTACCATTCAAAAATCTTGCTACTAGCTTTAATCCGCTATTTACTAGCTCTCATGCATGTATATCCCCCAAGTTGCCTAATAGTAATTGTGTTGAGAGCCCTGAGAAACCCCCATAAGCCCTGTCTAAACTGTCCCTTTTCAGACTAATGGTTCTCCTCCATGTTTAACCTCAGACTGAATGTATTATTTAACAACTGTTTTGATCCACTGTACAACTGTGCTATATTGATATGCTATCTTTAGGACCTCATCACATCGTTAACTGTTCTGGCTCAGTTGCTCCCTACAAGATCAGTATTCCCTAATCTTAACCTATAGTTAACCTATTGGTTAGGCTCATACTGTTTGTTTCTTTTATGTTGAAGTTATTGTGAATCTCAGTTACCCTCTATCATCCTGACCCTTTACAATATATGCATTTTATATCTAATAGTCCCTATAGGTCCCTGGATAAAAATGTACCATAATCAATAATTCTGACTAACTTATTGAGCATTTATTGATGGTTCTCTTTTATATTTATTTTTATTATTATCTCTCATTTTCATTTTACTCATCAATGTTAGAAATTGGGTCCAAAAGTGGCCCTCCCAACCTTATACCTTAGTAGTCCCCTTTCCAACAGTACACTGTCATTAGCGGTCCAAGAGTGGCCACTTTTTTCCAACTGGGGGAAATCATTTTACTCCATAATGTAAGTACTTTTAAAAATGAGGTTCCTGTAAAGCAAAGTCAGCCCCTTGATACGGGTACACATGTAATATGATATGGTTAATGTTTCACACTGTATTGTACTATTTTTTTATTTTTATTTTTGCTTGCTTACTTCCTTGTACACTACTTTTAAAACCTCAATAAAATATTAAAAAAAAAAAAAAAAAAAATTCCTAAGATCCTTTCCTTTCTACAAGAAGGTTTGGATAAAGGATTATCTGCGAGTTCTCTAAAGGGACAGATTTCTGCTTTATCTGTCTTACTACACAAACGACTGGCAGCTGTGCCAGATGTTCAAGCATTTGTTCAGGCTCTGGTTAGGATCAAGCCTGTTTACAGACCTTTGACACCTCCCTGGAGTTTAAATCTAGTTCTTTCAGTTCTTCAAGGGGTTCCGTTTGAACCTTTACATTCCATAGATATTAAGTTGTTATCTTGGAAAGTTTTGTTTTTGGTTGCTATTTCTTCTGCTAGAAGAGTTTCTGAGTTATCTGCTCTGCAGTGTACTCCGCCCTATCTGGTGTTCCATTCAGATAAGGTTGTTTTGCGTACTAAGCCTGGTTTTCTTCCAAAGGTTGTTTCCAACAAAAATATTAACCAGGAGATAGTTGTACCTTCTTTGTGTCCGAATCCAGTTTCAAAGAAGGAACGTTTGCTACACAATTTAGATGTAGTCCGTGCTCTAAAATTCTACTTAGAAGCTACAAAAGAGTTCAGACAAACATCTTCTCTGTTTGTCGTCTATTCTGGTAAAAGGAGAGGTCAAAAAGCAACTTCTACCTCTCTTTCCTTTTGGCTTAAAAGCATCATCCGATTGGCTTATGAGACTGCCGGACGGCAGCCTCCTGAAAGAATCACAGCTCACTCCACTAGAGCTGTGGCTTCCACATGGGCCTTCAAGAACGAGGCTTCTGTTGATCAGATATGTAAGGCAGCGACTTGGTCTTCACTGCACACTTTTGCCAAATTTTACAAATTTGATACTTTTGCTTCTTCGGAGGCTATTTTTGGGAGTAAGGTTTTGCAAGCCGTGGTACCTTCCGTTTAGGTAACCTGATTTGCTCCCTCCCTTCATCCGTGTCCTAAAGCTTTGGTATTGGTTCCCACAAGTAAGGATGACGCCGTGGACCGGACACACCAATGTTGGAGAAAACAGAATTTATGCTTACCTGATAAATTACTTTCTCCAACGGTGTGTCCGGTCCACGGCCCGCCCTGATTTTTTTTTAATCAGGTTTGATGAATTATTTTCTCTAACTACAGTCACCACGGCACCCTATGGTTTCTCCTATTTTTTCCTCCTGTCTGTCGGTCGAATGACTGGGGTGGGCGGAGCCTAGGAGGGACTATATAGCCAGCTTTGCTGGGACTCTTTGCCATTTCCTGTTGGGGAAGAGATATTCCCACAAGTAAGGATGACGCCGTGGACCGGACACACCGTTGGAGAAAGTAATTTATCAGGTAAGCATAAATTCTGTTTTTGTTTTGGTCATTATGTCCCTTTATGTGGAAAAGGGTTAACCCAGGGGCGAAACTACAGGGGGTGCAATTGCAACTGGGTCCCCAAGGGTGGGGGCCCAGCTTAAAAAAAAAATAATTTTTTTTTTACAATAAAAAACGCTGACCTGCCACTGCCTGCACTGATATCATCTGAGTGTGACATGATGCTTCACTAGTGTCTCTGACTATAGGGGTTAGTGTTTCTGTTTTACCCATTGGTGTTTATGTGTGTATGTATGTGACTGTGTGTGTATTTATGCATGTGTGTGCGTTTGTGGAACCAGCAAATTACAGACCTTGTTACTACAGCATGGGGGGGGCGTGGGGTAAACAGTGTCACTATACAGTACCACTATATACAGTACGGGGGGCTGGACCATGTCACAGACTTCTGTTGTCACTTTATAAAGTACTAGGGAGGGTAGGGTCAGGCCAGCCATCTCACCGGCAGATTACAGACTGTGTCACTGACTCACTATATACAGTACTGGTGTGTTAAACAGTGTCACTATATCTAGTAATAGGGGGTCAGACTATCTTACAGACTGTGGGCACAGGGTACCTCCTTTTGCAGGCAAGTAATCTGATTCACATTTTTTTTCTGTGTTAAATGTAAAATAAAAAAAAGATATGTATCAAATTCACTTTTTTGGGGGGGGTGGGGGGCCCTTCTTAGATTCTTGCACCTGGGCCCTGTGGTTTCTAGTTATGCCTCTGGGTTAACCGTTCATAAAAGGGGGGGGGGGGGGGGAAGCACCAACTTATTCCAGTAACACTTCATGTAACCAAAACTTGAAATTTAAAGGGATATGAAACACAAAAAAATTATTTTGTGATTCAGACAGAGCATCATTTTTTTTAAAAGGTTCCAATTTACTTCTTCTCTTAGATTTGCATAGTTCCCATGGTATTCTTTGTTGGAAAGATACCTAGATAGGATAAATAAAAAGGAGAGAAGTGCTCAACCTGGGAACGAACAATAGCATAATAGCTTGTTCTATGGCTAGTTACCACCCAAGAAGCAGCCTCTTTTTGCTCAACATGTGCCTTCCACAGAGAAGAACTTTCCTGAAGCATATCAGTCTGATCCTGACTTCACAGTACAGTCCAGCCCCGAAAAAAAGTTCTTTTTTGTGAAAGGCACATGTTGAGCAAGAAGGAATGGACCCTGAGATAGAAGGTGCAGCCTCCAAGGTGGAAGAGATGACATCTTCACTAGGTCTGCATACCAGATCCTGCGAGGCCAGAATTACCAACACTCTCGCCTGTTAGATACGAGCAATGATTTGTGGAAGGAGAGCAAACGGAGGAAACTGTTATGCCAGACTGAAATCCCAAGGAGCCGCCAGAGCATCTATCAGGGCCGCCTGTGGATCTCTTGACCTTGAACCGTACCTTGGAAGCTTGGCATTCTGCCGAGACACCCCCATTTGAGGGTTAACATGGAGAACACCTCCGGATGGAGTGCGTGCCCACTCCCCGGGATGAAAAGTCTGTCTGCTCAGGAATTCCGCTTCCCAGTTGTCCACACCTGGAATGCGGATGGCAGAAAGACAGCAATTGTGAGCTTCCACCCACTGAACAATCCGAGCCACTTCCTTCATGGCTAAGGAACTCCAAGTTCCTCCCTGGTGAATGATGTAAGCTACTGAGGTGATATTGTCCGACAGGAACCTGATAAACCGGCTAAGGACAACTGAGGCCAAGCCATCAGAGCATTGTAAATCGCTCTCAACTCTAAGATATTTATGGGGAGAGAAGACTCCTCCCGAGTCTATAGTCCTTGCGCCTTTCCTTACCCTTGTAAGGAAGCACCAGAAGCTTGGACTTAGATTTCAAGATTTCAGCCACAACGCCCTGCGAGCTAACACAGCAAAGCCAGATATCTTGGCTGCCAGTTTAATAACTTTCATGGTAGCATTAGAAATAAAGGAATTGACTAGCTTGAGAGCCTTAATCCTGTAATGGATCTCCTCCAAAGGAGTCTCTACCTGAAGTGAATCAGACAAGGCGTTGTACCAATAAGATGCTGCAATTGACACAGTGGCAATGCAAACTACAGGTTGCCATTAAAGACCTTGATGAACATACATCTTCAAATAAGCCTCCAGCATTTTGTCCATTTGATCTTTAAAAGAGCAGCTGTCCTCTAGGAATAGTAGTTCTCTTAGCCAGAGTAGAAATGGCCCCTTCTACTTTAGGCACAGTGTGCCAGGAATCTTTAATGGAGTCAGCGACAGAAAACATCTTTTTAAAGACAGGAGACGGGGAAAAAGGAACATCTAAGTATTTATTGAGTTTACTAGATTTCTTAGGGTTGACAACGACAGGAGTATCGGAGTTGTCCAAAGTAGCCAAAACCTCCTTTAACAATACACGAAGGTGTTCAAGCTTAAATCTGAAGGATACTGCTTCAGCATCAGATGAAGAAATTATACCGTCCGAATCTGCGATTTCACCCTCAGAGGCTACCGACGTATCCTCCTCATCAGACTTATGAGGGAGGGCAACCTGATTAGCAGAGGTTGGAACAGAAACCTTACTATCTGAATCTCTAATTTTCCTCTTGCGTTTTCCCTTTAGCCTAGGAAAAACAGATAATGCCGCAGATACCGCAGAAGATACCTGAGCAGCAAAATCTGCAGGCAAATAAACTCCTCCAGGAGGCTGAGAGGAACCGCATTAAGGCTTGGGACATTTGAGGAGAAAACTGTGGCATTGCCTTAACAGCATCATCCTGAGAGACATTAGGCTCATAGGGCAATAACTTTTCTTTACATTATAGTGTTCTAGCTAAACATGTAGAACTAAATTGCAAAGGAGAAACAATTTGTGCCTCTAAACATAATAAAAAGTAATTTTAAACAACATTTTCATCATCCATGTAAAGCTTGAAAATTTGAACCCAAAAGTAAAAAATTAACGGCTAGATTTAGAGTTTTGTCGGTAACGACCCGCGTAGCTAACGCTGGCTTTTTTCCCCCCGCACCTTTTAAATACCGCTGGTATTTAGAGTTCACAGAAGGGCTGCGTTAGGCTCCAAAAAGGGCATAATTTACCTCCACTGCAACTCTAAATACCAGCGGTGCTTACGGACGCGGCTAGCTGGAAAAACGTGCTCGTGCACGATTCCCCCATAGGAAATAATGGGGCAGTTTGAGCTGAAAAAAAAACCTAACACCTGCAAAAAAGCAGCGTTCAGCTCCTAACGCAGCCCCATTGTTTCCTATGGGGAAACACTTCCTATGTCTGCACCTAACACCCTAACATGTACCCCGAGTCTAAACACCCCTAACCTTACACTTATTAACCCCTAATCTGCCGCCCCCGCTATCGTTGACCCCTGCATATTATTATTAACGCCTAATCTGCCGCTCCGTACACCGCCGCCACCTACGTTATCCCTATGTACCCCTAATCTGCTGCCCCTAACACCGCCGACCCCTATATTATATTTATTAACCCCTAATCTGCCCCCCTCAACGTCGCCGACACCTACCTACACTTATTAACCCCTAATCCGCCTCACTCCCGCCTCAATAACCCTAAAATAAATAGTATTAACCCCTAATCTGCCCTCCCTAACAATGCAGACACCTAACTTCAAGTATTAACCCCTAATCTGCCGACCAGACCTCACCACTACTCTAATAAATGTATTAACCCCTAAAGCTAAGTCTAACCCTAACACCCCCCTAAATTAAATATAATTTAAATCTAACGAAATAAATTAACTCTTATTAAATAAATTATTCCTATTTAAAGCTAAATACTTACCTGTAAAATAAACCCTAATATAGCTACAACATAAATTATAATTATATTGTAGCTATTTTAGGATTAATATTTATTTTACAGGCAACTTTGTATTTATTTTAACCAGGTACAATAGATATTAAATAGTTAATAACTATTTCATAGCTACCTAGTTAAAATAATTACAAAATTACCTGTAAAATAAATCCTAACCTAAGTTACAATTAAACCTAACACTACACTATCATTAAATTAATTAAATACAATACCTACAAATAAATACAATTAAATAAACTAACTAAAGTACAAAAAATAAAAAAGAACAAAGTTACAAAAAATAAAAAAATATTTACAAACATTAGAAAAATATTACAACAATTTTAAACTAATTACACCTACTCTAAGCCCCCTAATAAAATAACAAATCCCCCCAAAATAAAAAAATGCCCTACCCTATTCTAAAATTAAAATAGAAAAGCTCTTTTACCTTACCAGCCCTTAAAAGGGCCTTTTGCGGGGCATGCCCCAATGAATTCAGCTCTTTTGCCTGGAAAAAAAAACATACAATACCCCCCCCCAACATTACAACCCACCACCCACATACCCCTAATCTAACCCAAACCCCCCTTAAATAAACCTAACACTAAGCCCCTGAAGATCTTCCTACCTTATCTTCACCACACCGGGTATCAGCGATCGGTCCAGGCTCCGATGTCTTGATCCAAGCCCAAGCAGGGGGCTGAAGACATCCATCCTCCGGCTGAAGTCTTGATCCAAGCGGCGGCTGAAGAAGTCCATCTTCGGGCAGAAGTCTTCTTCCTATCCGGGCAGAAGAGGAGATCCGGACCGGCAAACATCTTCATCCAAGCGGCATCTTCTATGTTCTTCCATCCGATGACGAGCGGCTCCATCTTGAAGACCTCCGGCGCGGATCCATCCTCTTCTTCCGACGACTAGACGACGAATGAATGTTCCTTTAAGGGACGTCATCCAAGATGGCGTCTCTCGAATTCCGATTGGCTGATAGGATTCTATCAGCCAATCGGAATTAAGGTAGGAAAATTCTGATTGGCTGATGGAATCAGCCAATCAGATTCAAGTTCAATCCGATTGGCTGATTGGATCAGCCAATCAGATTGAGCTCACATTCTATTGGCTGATCGGAACAGCCAATAGAATGTGAGCTCAATCTGATTGGCTGATTGGATCAGCCAATCGGATTGAACTTGAATCTGATTGGCTGATTCCATCAGCCAATCAGAATTTTCCTACCTTAATTCCGATTGGCTGATAGAATCCTATCAGCCAATCGGAATTAGAGGGACGCCATCTTGGATGACGTCCCTTAAAGGAACCTTCATTCGTCGTCTAGTCGTCAGAAGAAGAGGATGGATCCGCGCCGGAGGTCTTCAAGATGGAGCCGCTCGTCATCGGATGGAAGAACATAGAAGATGCCGCTTGGATGAAGATGTTTGCCGGTCCGGATCTCCTCTTCTGCCCGGATAGGATGAAGACTTCTGCCCGAAGATGGACTTCTTCAGCCGCCGCTTTGATCAAGACTTCAGCCGGAGGATGGACGTCTTCAGCCCCCCGCTTGAGCTTGGATCAAGACATCGGAGCCTGGACCGATCGCTGATACCCGGTGTGGTGAAGATAAGGTAGGAAGATCTTCAGGGGCTTAGTGTTAGGTTTACTTAAGGGGGGTTTGGGTTAGATTAGGGGTATGTGGGTGGTGGGTTGTAATGTTGGGGGGGGGTATTGTATGTTTTTTTTTTTTCCAGGCAAAAGAGCTGAATTCTTTGGGGCATGCCCCGCAAAAGGCCCTTTTAAGGGCTGGTAAGGTAAAAGAGCTTTTCTATTTTAATTTTAGAATAGGGTAGGGCATTTTTTTTATTTTGGGGAGCTTTGTTATTTTATTAGGGGGCTTAGAGTAGGTGTAATTAGTTTAAAATTGTTGTAATATTTTTCTAATGTTTGTAAATATTAGTTCTTTTTAATTTTTTGTACTTTAGTTAGTTTATTTAATTGTATTTATTTGTAGGTATTGTATTTAATTAATTTATTGATAGTGTAGTGTTAGGTTTAATTGTATTTATTTGTAGGTATTTTATTTAATTAATTTATTGATAGTGTAGTGTTAGGTTTAATTGTAACTTAGGTTAGGATTTATTTTACAGGTAATTTTGCAATTATTTTAACTAGGTAGCTATTAAATATTTATTAACTATTTAATAGCTATTGTACCTGGTTAAAATAAATAGAAAGTTGCCTATAAAATAAATATTAATCCTAAAATAGCTACAATATAATTATAATTTATATTATAGCTATATTAGGATTTATTTCACAGGTAAGTATTTAGCTTTAAATAGGAATAATTTATTTAATAAGAGTTAATTTATTTCGTTAGATTTAAATTATATTTAATTTAGGGGGGGTGTTAGTGTTAGGGTTAGACTTAGCTTTAGGGGTTAATAAATTTAATAGAGTAGCGGTGAGGTCTGGTCGGCATATTAGGGGTTAATACTTGAAGTTAGGTGTCGGTGATGTTAGGGAGGGCAGATTAGGGGTTAATACTATTTATTATAGGGTTATTGAGGCGGGAGTGAGGCAGATTAGGGGTTAATACATTTATTAGAGTAGCGGTGAGGTCCGGTCGGCAGATTAGGGGTTAATAATTGTAGGTAGGTGGAGGCGATGTTGGGGGCGGCAGATTAGGGGTTAATAAATATAATATAGGGGTCGGCGGTGTTAGGGGCAGCAGATTAGGGGTAAATAGGGATAATGTAGGTTGCGGCGGTGTGCGGTCGGCAGATTAGGGGTTAAAAAAACAGAATTTATGTTTACCTGATAAATTACTTTCTCCAACGGTGTGTCCGGTCCACGGCGTCATCCTTACTTGTGGGATATTCTCTTCCCCAACAGGAAATGGCAAAGAGCCCAGCAAAGCTGGTCACATGATCCCTCCTAGGCTCCGCCTACCCCAGTCATTCGACCGACGTTAAGGAGGAATATTTGCATAGGAGAAACCATATGGTACCGTGGTGACTGTAGTTAAAGAAAATAAATTATCAGACCTGATTAAAAAAAACCAGGGCGGGCCGTGGACCGGACACACCGTTGGAGAAAGTAATTTATCAGGTAAACATAAATTCTGTTTTCTCCAACATAGGTGTGTCCGGTCCACGGCGTCATCCTTACTTGTGGGAACCAATACCAAAGCTTTAGGACACGGATGAAGGGAGGGAGCAAATCAGGTCACCTAAATGGAAGGCACCACGGCTTGCAAAACCTTTCTCCCAAAAATAGCCTCAGAAGAAGCAAAAGTATCAAACTTGTAAAATTTGGTAAAAGTGTGCAGTGAAGACCAAGTCGCTGCCCTACATATCTGATCAACAGAAGCCTCGTTCTTGAAGGCCCATGTGGAAGCCACAGCCCTAGTGGAATGAGCTGTGATTCTTTCGGGAGGCTGCCGTCCGGCAGTCTCGTAAGCCAATCTGATGATGCTTTTAATCCAAAAAGAGAGAGAGGTAGAAGTTGCTTTTTGACCTCTCCTTTTACCGGAATAAACAACAAACAAGGAAGATGTTTGTCTAAAATCCTTTGTAGCATCTAAATAGAATTTTAGAGCGCGAACAACATCCAAATTGTGCAACAAACGTTCCTTCTTTGAAACTGGTTTCGGACACAGAGAAGGTACGATAATCTCCTGGTTAATGTTTTTGTTAGAAACAACTTTTGGAAGAAAACCAGGTTTAGTACGTAAAACCACCTTATCTGCATGGAACACCAGATAAGGAGGAGAACACTGCAGAGCAGATAATTCTGAAACTCTTCTAGCAGAAGAAATTGCAACTAAAAACAAAACTTTCCAAGATAATAACTTAATATCAACGGAATGCAAGGGTTCAAACGGAACCCCCTGAAGAACTGAAAGAACTAAATTGAGACTCCAAGGAGGAGTCAAAGGTTTGTAAACAGGCTTAATTCTAACCAGAGCCTGAACAAAGGCTTGAACATCTGGCACAGCGGCCAGCTTTTTGTGAAGTAACACAGACAAGGCAGAAATCTGTCCCTTCAGGGAACTTGCAGATAATCCTTTTTCCAATCCTTCTTGAAGGAAGGATAGAATCCTAGGAATCTTAACCTTGTCCCAAGGGAATCCTTTAGATTCACACCAACAGATATATTTTTTCCAAATTTTGTGGTAAATCTTTCTAGTTACAGGCTTTCTGGCCTGAACAAGAGTATCGATAACAGAATCTGAGAATCCTCGCTTCGATAAGATCAAGCGTTCAATCTCCAAGCAGTCAGCTGGAGTGAAACCAGATTCGGATGTTCGAACGGACCCTGAACAAGAAGGTCTCGTCTCAAAGGTAGCTTCCAAGGAGGAGCCGATGACATATTCACCAGATCTGCGTACCAAGTCCTGCGTGGCCACGCAGGAGCTATCAAGATCACCGACGCCCTCTCCTGATTGATCCTGGCTACCAGCCTGGGGATGAGAGGAAACGGCGGGAACACAAAAGCTAGTTTGAAGGTCCAAGGTGCTACTAGTGCATCCACTAGAGCCGCCTTGGGATCCCTGGATCTGGACCCGTAGCAAGGAACTTTGAAGTTCTGACGAGAGGCCATCAGATCCATGTCTGGAATGCCCCACAGCTGAGTGACTTGGGCAAAGATTTCCGGATGGAGTTCCCACTCCCCCGGATGCAATGTCTGACGACTCAGAAAATCCGCTTCCCAATTTTCCACTCCTGGGATGTGGATAGCAGACAGGTGGCAGGAGTGAGACTCCGCCCATAGAATGATTTTGGTCACTTCTTCCATCGCCAGGGAACTCCTTGTTCCCCCCTGATGGTTGATGTACGCAACAGTTGTCATGTTGTCTGATTGAAACCGTATGAACTTGGCCCTCGCTAGCTGAGGCCAAGCCTTGAGAGCATTGAATATCGCTCTCAGTTCCAGAATATTTATCGGTAGAAGAGATTTTTCCCGAGACCAAAGACCCTGAGCTTTCAGGGATCCCCAGACCGCGCCCCAGCCCATCAGACTGGCGTCGGTCGTGACAATGACCCACTCTGGTCTGCGGAATGTCATCCCTCGTGACAGGTTGTCCAGGGACAGCCACCAACGGAGTGAGTCTCTGGTCCTCTGATTTACTTGTATCTTCGGAGACAAGTCTGTATAGTCCCCATTCCACTGACTGAGCATGCACAGTTGTAATGGTCTTAGATGAATGCGTGCAAAAGGAACTATGTCCATTGCCGCTACCATCAACCCGATCACTTCCATGCACTGAGCTATGGAAGGAAGAGGAACGGAATGGAGTATCCGACAAGAGTCTAGAAGTTTTGTTTTTCTGGCCTCTGTCAGAAAAATCCTCATTTCTAAGGAGTCTATTATTGTTCCCAAGAAGGGAACCCTTGTTGACGGAGATAGAGAACTCTTTTCCACGTTCACTTTCCATCCGTGAGAACTGAGAAAGGCCAGGACAATGTCCGTGTGAGCCTTTGCTTGAGGAAGGGACGACGCTTGAATCAGAATGTCGTCCAAGTAAGGTACTACAGCAATGCCCCTTGGTCTTAGCACAGCTAGAAGGGACCCTAGTACCTTTGTGAAAATCCTTGGAGCAGTGGCTAATCCGAAAGGAAGCGCCACGAACTGGTAATGTTTGTCCAGGAATGCGAACCTCAGGAACCGATGATGTTCCTTGTGGATAGGAATATGTAGATACGCATCCTTTAAATCCACCGTGGTCATGAATTGACCTTCCTGGATGGAAGGAAGAATAGTTCGAATGGTTTCCATCTTGAACGATGGAACCTTGAGAAACTTGTTTAAGATCTTGAGATCTAAGATTGGTCTGAACGTTCCCTCTTTTTTGGGAACTATAAACAGATTGGAGTAGAACCCCATCCCTTGTTCTCTTAATGGAACGGGATGAATCACTCCCATTTTTAACAGGTCTTCTACACAATGTAAGAATGCCTGTCTTTTTATGTGGTCTGAAGACAACTGAGACCTGTGGAACCTCCCCCTTGGGGGAAGTCCCTTGAATTCCAGAAGATAACCTTGGGAGACTATTTCTAGCGCCCAAGGATCCAGCACATCTCTTGCCCAAGCCTGAGCGAAGAGAGAGAGTCTGCCCCCCACCAGATCCGGTCCCGGATCGGGGGCCAACATTTCATGCTGTCTTGGTAGCAGTGGCAGGTTTCTTGGCCTGCTTTCCCTTGTTCCAGCCTTGCATTGGTCTCCAAGCTGGCTTGGCTTGAGAAGTATTACCCTCTTGCTTAGAGGACGTAGCACTTTGGGCTGGTCCGTTTCTACGAAAGGGACGAAAATTAGGTTTATTTTTTGCCTTGAAAGGCCGATCCTGAGGAAGGGCGTGGCCCTTACCCCCAGTGATATCCGAGATAATCTCTTTCAAGTCAGGGCCAAACAGCGTTTTCCCCTTGAAAGGAATGTTAAGTAGCTTGTTCTTGGAAGACGCATCAGCCGACCAAGATTTCAACCAAAGCGCTCTGCGCGCCACAATAGCAAACCCAGAATTCTTAGCCGCTAACCTAGCCAATTGCAAAGTGGCGTCTAGGGTGAAAGAATTAGCCAATTTGAGAGCATTGATTCTGTCCATAATCTCCTCATAAGGAGGAGAATCACTGTCGACCGCCTCTATCAGCTCATCGAACCAGAAACATGCGGCTGTAGCGACAGGGACAATGCATGAAATTGGTTGTAGAAGGTAACCCTGCTGAACAAACATCTTTTTAAGCAAACCTTCTAATTTTTTATCCATAGGATCTTTGAAAGCACAACTATCCTCTATGGGTATAGTGGTGCGTTTGTTTAAAGTGGAAACCGCTCCCTCGACCTTGGGGACTGTCTGCCATAAGTCCTTTCTGGGGTCGACCATAGGAAACAATTTTTTAAATATGGGGGGAGGGACGAAAGGAATACCGGGCCTTTCCCATTCTTTATTAACAATGTCCGCCACCCGCTTGGGTATAGGAAAAGCTTCTGGGAGCCCCGGCACCTCTAGGAACTTGTCCATTTTACATAGTTTCTCTGGGATGACCAACTTGTCACAATCATCCAGAGTGGATAATACCTCCTTAAGCAGAATGCGGAGATGTTCCAACTTAAATTTAAATGCAATCACATCAGGTTCAGCTTGTTGAGAAATGTTCCCTGAATCAGTAATTTCTCCCTCAGACAAAACCTCCCTGGCCCCATCAGACTGAGTTAGGGGCCCTTCAGAAATATTAATATCAGCGTCGTCATGCTCTTCAGTATCTAAAACAGAGCAGTCGCGCTTACGCTGATAAGTGTTCATTTTGGCTAAAATGTTTTTGACAGAATTATCCATTACAGCCGTTAATTGTTGCATAGTAAGGAGTATTGGCGCGCTAGATGTACTAGGGGCCTCCTGAGTGGGCAAGACTCGTGTAGACGAAGGAGGGAATGATGCAGTACCATGCTTACTCCCCTCACTTGAGGAATCATCTTGGGCATCATTGTCATTGTCACATAAATCACATTTATTTAAATGAATAGGAATTCTGGCTTCCCCACATTCAGAACACAGTCTATCTGGTAGTTCAGACATGTTAAACAGGCATAAACTTGATAACAAGTACAAAAAACGTTTTAAAATAAAACCGTTACTGTCACTTTAAATTTTAAACTGAACACACTTTATTACTGCAAATGCGAAAAAACATGAAGGAATTGTTCAAAATTTACCAAATTTTCACCACAGTGTCTTAAAGCCTTAAAAGTATTGCACACCAAATTTGGAAGCTTTAACCCTTAAAATAACGGAACCGGAGCCGTTTTGAACTTTAACCCCTTTACAGTCCCTGGTATCTGCTTTGCTGAGACCCAACCAAGCCCCAAGGGGAATACGATACCAAATGACGCCTTCAGAAAGTCTTTTCTAAGTATCAGAGCTCCTCTCACATGCGACTGCATGCCATGCCTCTCAAAAACAAGTGCGCAACACCGGCGCGAAAATGAGGCTCTGCCTATGCTTTGGGAAAGCCCCTAAAGAATAAGGTGTCTAAAACAGTGCCTGCCGATATTATTATATCAAAATACCCAGATAAAATGATTCCTCAAGGCTAAATATGTGTTAATAATCAATCGATTTAGCCCAAAAAAAATCTACAGTCTTAATAAGCCCTTTTTGAAGCCCTTATTTACAATCGTAATAAACATGGCTTACCGGATCCCAGAGGGAAAATGACAGCTTCCAGCATTACATCGTCTTGTTAGAATGTGTCATACCTCAAGCAGCAAGAGACTGCTCACTGTTCCCCCAACTGAAGTTAATTGCTCTCAACAGTCCTGTGTGGAACAGCCATGGATTTTAGTGACGGTTGCTAAAATCATTTTCCTCATACAAACAGAAATCTTCATCTCTTTTCTGTTTCTGAGTAAATAGTACATACCAGCACTATTTCAAAATAACAAACTCTTGATTGAATAATAAAAACTACAGTTAAACACTAAAAAACTCTAAGCCATCTCCGTGGAGATGTTGCCTGTACAACGGCAAAGAGAATGACTGGGGTAGGCGGAGCCTAGGAGGGATCATGTGACCAGCTTTGCTGGGCTCTTTGCCATTTCCTGTTGGGGAAGAGAATATCCCACAAGTAAGGATGACGCCGTGGACCGGACACACCTATGTTGGAGAAAATTTAACCGAGTGGCGGCGATGTGGGGGGGCCTCGGTTTAGGGGTACATAGGTAGTTTAACCCCTACTTTAGAGCACAGTAGTTAAGAGCTTTATGAACCGGCGTTAGCCCAAAAAGCTCTTCACTCCTGACTTTTTTCTGTGGCTGGAGTCTTGTTGTTAGAGTTCTAACGCTCACTTCAGCCAAGACTCTAAATACCAGCGTTAGAAAGATCCCATTGAAAAGATAGGATACGCAAATGGCGCAGGGGGATCTGCGGTATGGAAAAGTCGCGGCTGGAAAGTAAGCGTTAGACCCTTTCCTGACTCTAAATACCAGTGGGCGGTAAAAACCAGCGTTAGGAGCCCCTAACGCTGGTTTTGACGGCTAACGCCAAACTCTAAATCTAGGCGTAAATTTGTGAAAAATAAAAACTACTGTTGATTTAAGACAGTTCAATTTTAAGACTAAGCGTTATAATCTAACTAAAACATGAAACCTCTACACCTCAGCAGAACTGAGGTGCCTACCGCTTCTCGGAGACTCTAAAGGCAACTGCACACAAGCCGACAAACTGCAGGGATTCAGAGAGACAGCGCTCTGTTTCGATGCCTGAACAGAGAGGTCACATGATCTGCAAAACCGGAACTGCGCAGTTATGTAAAAGCATGCGTTCCAATAATACTCCTACTACTACCAAGAAGCCTAAAACAGTGCAAGCCGTTGCCAGTTAGAAACGGCCCCTTCTAAATGCAAAGTCTCCTAAACACACTGCCGCCAATAACCTGATATTGCAGTTTAAACTATAAGCGGCACCCGGTCTAAGTTTAAGCCCAAAGTCTCAAATAAACACTTAGAAAACTTCAGAGTGTTAAAAATAAAAAAAGAGCCTCAGAGAAATATTTCTCCGGATAAGGGATAATCAACCCTTAGTCCCATACGTTGCACCTGCACACTGCCCAATGAATCCTGTGTAAAAGATTACAATGTCCCAATATTTTTTCTGCAGAGTTAAATAAATGATCCACTATGTGCTAAGTCTTCAGAACCTAGAAGACAAAAAAGCACTTACCTGCAGTCTAGCTGTCTAGCAGGGAGACAGCTCACAAGGCATGAAAGGACACATAATCCTTACAGAGACCTGTAGAAAAAAGAAAGAACAGAGTAAACCTACTCTGGCTTTCTATGCTTGGGCAGCAATAATTAGGAAAACAAAGTAAGGCCCACCTCACAAGTTCCTAACTGCTTAAAAGCCACCACTACTGCAGAGATTGACGTGGACTACAGCTATACCCAAAAATCTTGCTTGAAGCAAAAGAAATCCAATTGTCTTTAGACACCAAAACTTCACCTCCTCCATTGACAAAGGCAAAAAAAATGACTGGGGATTATGGGTAGGGGAGTGACACTTAAAAGCTTTGCTGTGGTGTTCTTTGCCTCAAGGAATAAGAACACAATTTCTCTATGTTATAACCATACGATGGACAGTAACACGTTTTTTCCTTGATCAGCCTATATAAGGAACATTGTTTCAAAAGTGCAGCTACTCACAAGGAATAAGAACACAATTTCTCTATGTTATAACCATACGATGGACAGTAACACGTTTTTTCCTTGATCAGCCTATATAAGGAACATTGTTTCAAAAGTGCAGCTACTCACAAGGAATAAGAACACAATTTCTCTATGTTATAACCATACGATGGACAGTAACACGTTTTTTCCTTGATCAGCCTATATAAGGAACATTGTTTCAAAAGTGCAGCTACTCACTTAAGTGTAGCCAATCTCACTGGATTAATAACGCTCATTGAACTTATGAACATATTTTACTAGTTCAAGTACATATTTTTATCTTTTTAAAGGTGGTAATCCAGTCTATTTTTACTTTTTATTTTTATTTTCTTAAGGGAGACGTCCCTTTTTCTTAACATTGTTATATGAACTGTATTTATAATTGTGAAGTAAAGTTATTAATTTGCACTCTGTTGTTTTTAATACTTTTGACTAAGTGTGGTGGGATCTTAGCTTTAGCGCCCTCTTATTCTTTCTAATTTGTCCTCCTGCTGGCCAGGAGTGATATTCCTACTAGTAATTGATGAGGTTGTGGACACTCCATATCTTAGGAAAGAAATAGATAATGTTTTTAGATAAGTTATTACTATTTCCAGTAGTATACACACATATGCGGAGTGTCCTGTGCGCCAGCATTTAAACAACACACATTCAAAGAGAGAGTCAGCAGTGGCTTGTATGACACACTGATGCAATACAGATGCAATACACAACACCACCAGCTCTCTGAGTCTCTGGTTAAACCTAGCATATGCTGCTGAAACAGTAATAGCTTTTGCTAGAATTCATGCATATTTCAATTATATCTTTAAAAACATCTTCCCCTCAGAGACTGGGTTCATGCAGTAACTAAGTCGTATGCTAAACATCAACCCTGTACATCGGACTGGTCTCACACTGTACTTTTACAATACATATTCTACCTACATTGTTTTGGACATCAGATTGCGTTACTGAATCTACAGGAACCTCATATAAGTACATATAGGCAGATATTATCAGAAAAACATCAAAATATAAGCTGAAGTTGCATCACTCTGTGGGTCTGCAAAAGAATAGCAACCAATTTTACACGTGAAACTAAACTGTCAAGTCATTGGATGCTAAGTCTGAATATTTGGATTAGAAAGTGGATCATGAAGCAGAACTTGTGGTCATATTAGTAGAGTTCAGGCTGTGTCCACATACATTTTATTAGAAGAGAGAACCAGGAATGCCTTGGCAACGTGACACTATTGGCATTATTTTTGCTTTGTCCTGCTTCATTTCTAACACAGAGAGGGAAATTAAAGGAATTTGTAAGGCAGTCAGAGAAAAATATCCATTATATTAAAGAAATCCCTAGCCTTAGGGAAAGGAAAAAAGTAAAACAGGAATGATTTTATACTGAGTCATTTTGATTTGGAATACTAAATTGTTTAAACCTATTCTCAGACAAAATCTATATTCTGTTGAGATAATCTGTTTATTAATTTCATGGGGAAAAAGTTTGCTTACTTTTGAGGAAACAGGTGAGAACAAAATGGTTAATAGACCAGGTTATGCAGGGTTAGACCATGTTGCACAAACTGAATAAGACTATCTATTTATCTTGTAATGTTGATGCTGGTAAGGGAGTTATTCAGACATTCTCCAAGAATGATGTAAAAAACAATTATATACTTATACTATAGTCATAGTTCTGCAATTAAAGACAGTAGTATGCAAAAATGGTACAAGTTTGAGAAAAACCATACATGAACAGTGACTTTAGAATACATAGCTATGCATCTATGGTGTCTATATATTGTTTTTGATTGATTAAACCGACCATTTAAATGTTTACAATTCCATATATTTTTTAGACGCCTGAAGGCCTAAGGAAGGCTGCCATAAACCCCCATTTTGGGAATTAGAAGTAGTGGGAAAGAGAACCTAGTTTTGCACTGCTGTTGTGGCACATTTTGGATTTTGACTTAAAGGGACAGTAAAGTCAGAATTAGACATTCGAGATATAGACAAAGCATACAATTTTAAACAACTTTCAAATTTACTTCTATTTAATTTGCTTCCTAATCTTGTTATCCTTTGCTGAAAATTGTATCTAGGTAAGCTCAGGAGCAGCAAAGAACCTAGGTACTAGCTGCTGATTGGTGGCTGCATAAATATACATAAATTGTTATTGGCTCACCCAAGTGCATTGCTGCTCCTTCAACAAATGATACCAAGAGAATTAAACACATGTGATAATAGAAGTAAAGTGGAAGGTTGTTTAAAATTGTATGTTCTATCTAAATCATGAAATAATTTTTTGGGGGGTTTCATGTCCCTTTAATAAACAATACACCAATTCATGAATAGTTTTTCTAAAGTACATAACTGAAAACTACAAAATAAAGTTTCATCTGCAAATATTAATGTGATTAAAAAAAAAATGTTTTTATTATATGGCTGACCGAGATATCTGAAATCCAAGCTTGCCAGTCATTTTAAAATGGTGACATATGTTCACCTAGAGGAGAGGACATCATTTCAAGTTAACTCTGCTTGAAATAGATGCTAGAGAATGCTACTTAGATGTACTGGGAACAAACTAATCTACTGGGCAATAATTATGTACATTTACAATATTGAAATCACTATTTATATGGCCAAGAACATGACCTCATATATTTATTTATAAGATTGAGTAAGAAATATACTTGTTGCTACAGAGTGATTGGAAACCACAGACTGTGTGTTACTAAACAGCAAAAACAACCTTACCTGGATATTTATTTCTGGATATGGTGAGTCCACGGCATCATCAATTACTGTTGGGAATATCACTCCTAGCCAGCAAGAGGAGGCAAAGAGCACCACAGCAAGTAAATATTTTCTATGCCTGTTACCAACTACCCCAAATACGCTTTTTATCAATAGCATTTCTTTAACATATCTCTACCGTATATCAGAAATCTTGTCTGCAAATTTAATTGTTTTCCAAACCCACTCCGTGGGTATCCTTTGCTCTGTACCAATCCGTTTACAATACCTAGGTTTCAAAATGGCGCTTTAAACACAAAGTTATTGGTTTAAGTATTTTGAACACACAGTGCTGAAAATAGTGGGCAGGATAACGTGACATCGGCGAATAAAAGATATAACTTTTAGAACGTTATGAAACTTCGTTTTGGAGAAAATATAGGTCAGTAGGTTTTAATTAATGTTTATTTACTTTAATATGTTAGTTGTTTAGCTTAAAAATTATAACAGAAAGTAATCCTTTAAGTATCACTCCCCTTCCTACAAAACCCCAGTCATTCGACCAAAGGTAAATGGAGAAAAAAAAAAGGAGTAACACAAGGTGTAGGGGTGCCTGAGGTTTTAGTTAAACATAACTGTCTTAAAATAAAGGGCGGGGCTGTGGACTTACCATATCCGGAAAGAAAGAAAATTTATAAGGTAAGCATAAATTTTGTTTTCTTTCCTAAGATATGGTGAGTCCACGGCATCATCAATTACTGTTAGCAACCAATACCCAAGCTAGAGGACACAGATGAGTAGGGAGGGACAATCAAGGTAACCTAAACAGAAGGCACCACCGCTTGAAGGACCTTTCTCCCAAAAGAAGCCTCAGCTGATGCCAAATTTGTAAAATTTGTAAAAAGTATGCAGAGATCAAGTTGCAGCCTTGCAAATCTGTTCCACAGAAGCTTCATTTTTGAAAGCCCAAGAAGAAGAGACAGCCCTAGTGGAATGAGCTGTAATCCTCTCAGGAAGCTGCTGTCCAGAAGTCTCATAAGACAAACAAATTAAACTCCTCAACCAGAGATAAAGAGAAGTAGCAGTAGCTTTCTGACCTTTATGTTTCCAGGAGAAACAAACAGGGCAGAAGATTGGCGAAAATCCTTAGTCGCCTAAAGTTTGCTTTCCTCTTTCTGCAGTCAATCATGCCTTTTGGAGTCCAATGTAAAATTTCCTCCCTCCCAGGGGCAGATTTCTCTTTCTAGAGTATCTGCAATCCAGGTATGATGAGAGGCATTACTTGAAATAGGTTCAGGACCTTCCTCTCTGGGAGTGATAGTTCCAGTCCCAATTTGGGAACAGGATCTAGATATTGACTTTCAAAGTAGTATCCTTTCTCCTTTGGTACAAGAGGGCCTGTTCATAACAAACATAGACCTGAAGGATTTATTGTTCCCTTGATTTGGGATTTCTCAAGTTTTCTGAGTTTCGTCATCCCTTGGGGTATTACACAATATATGGTTCCTTCCTTCGAGCAAACTCTCTTTTAAGAGATCTTGTCCATTCTTCTTCTTTCCCAGGGATGGGAAATGAATCTGGAGAAGAGTTCCCTTGTTTCATCTACAATGGTGGTTTATTTTGGTCTACCGCCACAATACCCTTAATGCACCTAATTACGTCTGATCTCGGAAGTTTTGCAGGGCCAGGCATGGTCAGTACCTGGATGGGAGATTGCCTGGGAACACCAAGTGTGGTAGGCTTGGACCTTAATAGATTCTCTATCTAGGAGAAGATGTCTAAAAGAGGTCAGATAAGCAAGGATTTATTCCTTTTTCTCTCTAGGCAGTTTTCTTTCCGGTCAACAGCAAGCTCTAGTGGCCCGGTGGATAGCTTAGCCATCTTGCAACCAGGAGGTTGAGAGTTTTGGATCTAGCTGCAGTTGATTCCTTCACTTTTCAGTGACTCTGTGTATGGAGGGAACTGGTCTGATGGTTATCCCATGGACATCATTCCCTTTGCTATTTTCCATAAAATGGAGAACATTCGGATCTGTCTCAAAGGATAGATCTAGATCAGTCGACAAGAGTCTCTCTCCCGTAGTGGTTTTTCAGGAGTATCTATCTCAGGGCGCATGCTTCTGGAGACATTCCTAAGTGATGTGACCACGGACGCCAACCTACTGGGCTGGTAAGCTGTCTGGGTCTTTGAAATGAAGCTTGCATCTTAAAATACAAACATCACGCTCCATTCTGTCAGCCGAGAAAATTTAGAGACACAAAGCATGTCAGCACCCCTTCTAAACTGGCGCTGCACTCCATTTTCACTGTCAGACTGAGGCTGCTCTCCCCCTCTTTAGCAACACTAGCAACAGGCTAGTAAAGTCTGGAAGCTCTCATAAGTGAACAACCAATTAAATAAAAAGAGCAAGCCTTATCAATATAAAAGGCATAGTTAATTCGATTATTAACCCCTGAAGAGCCTCTAAAAGTGAGCCATAATAAAGTTAAAAAAATTGGGATATTATATACAGAAAGTATTAACCCCTAGTCTCCCTATTGGTCACCAGACAGTGCCTGCATCCTGCCACTAATATCCTTCCCAAGGATATACATGTCCCACAAATATTGCAGTGTGATCTCAAAAGTCCCCAAATGTAGAAGACACAGCACTTACCTGCATCTCGTCGTCCGGCAGGAGGACAGCCTATACAGTGTGAGAGGACGCTACTCCTCACATGGACCTGTAGAAAAAAAGAAAGATCAGAGCAAACCTACTCTGGCTTTCTGTACTAGGGCAGCAAATATGTTAGGAAAACGCAGCAAGGCCCACCTCACAAGTTCCTAACTGCTTTAAAGCCACCACTGACCTACTGAAGAGACTAATGTGGAGTACGGCTAGACCCAATCCTGAGAGGAAGTTCAGAGTAAACCTACTCTGGCTTTCAAAATAATAAAATCTTGATTGAAGTGAAAAATTCCAATCTTCTTCAGACACAAAAACTTCCTCTCCGCCTTGCACCGAAGGCAAAGAGAATGACTGGGGTTTGTGGGAAGGGGAGTGATACTTAAAGGGACAGTATACACTCATTTTCATATAACTGCATGTAATAGACACTACTATAAAGAATAAGATGCACAGATACGGATATAAAAATCCAGTATAAAACTGTTTAAAAACTTACTTAGAAGCTCTCAGTTTAGCTCTATTGAAAAGGTAGCCGGAAAGCCCACTGCAAGTGGGAAATAAGACACTCCCCCCTCCCCCTTCTTTTGCATATGAAAAGACCCTTTACACAAACAGGAGCAAGCTGGAGTAGGTAGCTGACGGTATTCTCATAAAACTTTGGGGCTTGGTTAGGAGTCTGAAAATCAGAGCAATGTTATTTAAACATAAGCAAAACTATAAAACTTGGGGGAACTTCCGGGCGGCAGCCATGACAGGTCGCAAGAGTGTTAGTCTCTTCAAAATACAGCTCTAATCTCCTTAAAATTCTCATCCTAACACTACATTGTGTAACTTGCCTAACCAAAGATTAACTGCTGAAGCAAGCTCTTTCACAAAATAACATTATCTTTTGGTCTCGCTTCAACTTTCAGCACGCCGGAGTGATACAAAGGTTGCGGCCTACCATCTAATACCCCCCGGTGGGACACCTCGGTGCTTCTATCGTTAAGAAACAGTGATTCCCCGCAAGGCACTGCTTGATTATATTCTGAGCTGACAACGCATCTCTTTATCGCAGTCATACATTATACTACCTGCCATCTATTGCATTATTCAGAAGATTAGGGGTCTCTATTACATGTAATCATAACATGGAGTTTTGCGACAGGGCTTTGGTCGACGCTATGACTCTCCTGATTAACCAACATTTCCAGCGCCTCATGACCACAACATGGAGTGCCATAGGTGAATATATACCACGAGATGGGGAGCCACAGGACCGGACTGAGAGTCGGATGTCACTCGCTACAGAGGAGAGGACAAAATCAGTACACCTAAATGACTCAAGTATGCCCGAACTTGCCGATGGCATGTTATGCGCAGAGAAGAAGCAAGAATTCTCAAACTTAGCAGTGGCCAAGGCAGAAGGTAATGACAAAATCAGTACACCTAAATGACTCAAGTATGCCCGAACTTGCCGATGGCATGTTATGCGCAGAGAAGAAGCAAGAATTCTCAAACTTAGCAGTGGCCAAGGCAGAAGGTAATGTAATTACTAATGGGGCTTACTCTAATCTAGACCCTTCTGAGCCTGTTGCGGATCGGAACAAAGCCTGGGAGGGAAACCGGAACATATTTAACAGCCAACGATGTGTTGGCCTCTCTGTGTTACAGAAGTCATTGCTGATTGCTGGACTTGAGGTGATTGACCAGCCCATTTTGGGGCCATCGGAGCTCGTCGGACGAGCCGACACATTACTGTTTTAAAGA
This sequence comes from Bombina bombina, assembly GCF_027579735.1. Lineage (NCBI taxonomy): Eukaryota > Metazoa > Chordata > Amphibia > Anura > Bombinatoridae > Bombina > Bombina bombina. The sequence continues at coordinate 496,843,229 of NC_069502.1, forward strand.
CTCTGCCTCCAGGCTTTGACTCCTCGCTTTGGGACTTATAAGCTGAAAAAACAGAATTTATGCTTACCTGATAAATTACTTTCTCCAACGGTGTGTCCGGTCCACGGCGTCATCCTTACTTGTGGGATATTCTCTTACCCAACAGGAAATGGCAAAGAGTCCCAGCAAAGCTGGCCATATAGTCCCTCCTACGCTCCGCCCACCCCAGTCATTCGACCGATGGACAGGAGGAAATATATATAGGAGAAACCATATGGTACCGTGGTGACTGTAGTTAGAGAAAATAATTCATCAAACCTGATTAAAAAACCAGGGCGGGCCGTGGACCGGACACACCGTTGGAGAAAGTAATTTATCAGGTAAGCATAAATTCTGTTTTCTCCAACATTGGTGTGTCCGGTCCACGGCGTCATCCTTACTTGTGGGAACCAATACCAAAGCTTTAGGACACGGATGAAGGGAGGGAGCAAATCAGGTTACCTAAACGGAAGGCACCACAGCTTGCAAAACCTTTCTCCCAAAAATAGCCTCCGAAGAAGCAAAAGTATCAAATTTGTAAAATTTGGCAAAAGTGTGCAGTGAAGACCAAGTCGCTGCCTTACATATCTGGTCAACAGAAGCCTCGTTCTTGAAGGCCCATGTGGAAGCCACAGCCCTAGTGGAGTGAGCTGTGATTCTTTCAGGAGGCTGCCGTCCGGCAGTCTCATAAGCCAATCTGATGATGCTTTTAAGCCAAAAAGAAAGAGAGGTAGAAGTCGCTTTTTGACCTCTCCTTTTACCAGAATAGATAACAAACAAAGAAGATGTTTGTCTGAAATCTTTTGTAGCCTCTAAATAGAATTTTAGACTACGTCCAAATTGTGTAACAAACGTTCCTTCTTTGAAACTGGATTTGGACATAAAGAAGGAACAACTATCTCCTGGTTAATATTCTTGTTAGAAACAACCTTCGGAAGAAAACCAGGCTTAGTACGCAAAACCACCTTATCTGCATGGAACACCAGATAGGGCGGAGAACACTGCAGAGCAGATAACTCTGAAACTCTTCTAGCAGAAGAAATAGCAACCAAAAACAAAACTTTCCAAGATAGTAACTTGATATCTATGGAATGTAAAGGTTCAAACGGAACCCCTTGAAGAACTGAAAGAACTAGATTTAGACTCCAGGGGGGAGTCAAAGGTCTGTAAACAGGCTTGATCCTAACCAGAGCCTGAACAAATGCTTGAACATCTGGCACAGCTGACAGTCTTTTGTGTAGTAAGACAGATAAAGCAGAGATCTGTCCCTTTAGAGAACTTGCAGATAATCCTTTCTCCAAACCTTCTTGTAGAAAGGAGAGAATCTTAGGAATTTTTATCTAATCCCATGGGAATCCTTTGGATTCACACCAACAGATATATTTTTTCCATATTTTATGGTAAATCTTTCTAGTTACCGGTTTTCTGGCCTGAACCAGAGTATCTATCACAGAATCTGAAAACCCACGCTTCGATAGAATCAAGCGTTCAATCTCCAAGCCGTCAGCTGGAGGGAGACCAGATTTGGATGTTCGAATGGACCCTGAACAAGAAGGTCCTGTCTCAAAGGTAGCTTCCATGGTGGAGCCGATGACATATTCACCAGGTCTGCATACCAAGTCCTGCGTGGCCACGCAGGCGCTATCAAGATCACCTAGGCCCTCTCCTGATTGATCCTGGCTACCAGCCTGGGAATGAGAGGAAACGGTGGAAATACATAAGCTAGGTTGAAGGTCCAAGGTGCTACTAGTGCATCTACTAGAGTCGCCTTGGGATCCCTGGATCTGGACCCGTAGCAAGGAACCTTGAAGTTCTGACGAGACGCCATCAGATCCATGTCTGGAATGCCCCATAATTGAGTTATTTGGGCAAAGATCTCCGGATGGAGTTCCCACTCCCCCGGATGGAATGTCTGACGACTCAGAAAATCCGCCTCCCAGTTTTCCACACCTGGGATGTGGATCGCAGACAGGTGGCAGGAGTGATCCTCCGCCCATTGAATGATCTTGGTCACTTCTTTCATCGCCAGGGAACTCCTTGTTCCCCCCTGATGATTGATATACGCAACGGTCGTCATGTTGTCTGATTGGAACCTTATGAATCTGGCCTTTGCTAGTTGAGGCCAAGCCCTGAGAGCATTGAATATCGCTCTGAGTTCCAGAATGTTTATCGGGAGAAGAGACTCTTCCCGAGACCATAGACCCTGAGCTTTTAGGGATTCCCAGACCGCGCCCCAGCCCACTAGGCTGGCGTCGGTCGTGACAATGACCCACTCTGGTCTGCGGAAGCTCATTCCCTGGGACAGATGGTCCAGGGTCAGCCACCAACTGAGTGAATCTCTGGTCTTCTGATCTACTTGAATCATTGGAGACAAGTCTGTATAGTCCCCATTCCACTGTTTGAGCATGCACAGTTGTAATGGTCTTAGATGAATTCGTGCAAAAGGAACTATGTCCATTGTTGCAACCATCAACCCTACTACTTCCATGCACTGCGCTATGGAAGGACGAGGAACAGAATGAAGCACTTGACAAGAGCTTAGAAGTTTTGATTTTCTGACCTCTGTCAGGAAAATCCTCATTTCTAAGGAATCTATTATTGTTCCCAAGAAGGGAACTCTTGTTGACGGGGACAGAGAACTTTTTTTTTTTTTTTATGTTCACCTTCCATCCGTGTGATCTGAGAAAGGCTAGAACTATGTCTGTATGAGCCTTTGCTTTTGACAGGGACGACGCTTGTATTAGAATGTCGTCCAAGTAAGGTACTACTGCAATGCCCCTCGGTCTTAGAACCGCTAGAAGGGACCCTAGCACCTTTGTGAAAATCCTTGGAGCAGTGGCTAACCCGAATGGGAGGGCCACAAACTGGTAATGCTTGTCCAGAAAAGCGAACCTTAGGAACTGATGATGTTCTTTGTGGATAGGAATATGTAGGTACGCATCCTTTAGATCCACGGTAGTCATAAATTGACTTTCCTGGATAGTGGGTAGAATCGTTCGAATGGTTTCCATCTTGAACGATGGTACCCTGAGAAATTTGTTTAGGATCTTCAAATCCAAAATTGGTCTGAATGTTCCCTCTTTTTTGGGAACTACGAACAGATTGGAATAAAATCCCATTCCTTGTTCCTTTATTGGAACTGGTTGTATCACTCCCATCTTTAACAGGTCTTCTACACAAAGTAAGAATGCCTGTCTCTTTATTTGGTTTGAGGATAAGTGAGACATGTGGAACCTTCCCCCTGGAGGTAGTTCCTTGAATTCCAGGAGATAACCCTGAGAAACTATTTCTAGCGCCCAGGGATCCTGAACATCTCTTGCCCAAGCCTGAGCAAAGAGAGAGAGTCTGCCCCCCACTAGATCCGGTCCCGGATCGGGGGCTACTCCTTCATGCTGTTTTGTTAGCAGCGGCAGGCTTCTTGGCCTGCTTACCCTTGTTCCAGCCTTGCATCGGTTTCCAGGCTGGTTTGGGTTGTGAGGCATTACCCTCTTGCTTAGAGGATGCAGAATTAGAGGCCGGTCCGTTCCTGAAATTGCGAAAGTGACGAAAATTAGACTTATTTTTAGCCTTGAAAGACCTATCTTGTGGAAGGGCGTGGCCCTTTCCGCCAGTGATGTCTGAAATAATCTCTTTCAATTCTGGTCCAAATAGAGTTTTACCTTTGAAAGGGATGTTAGGCAATTTTGTCTTGGATGACACATCCGCTGACCAAGAATTTAGCCAAAGAGCTCTGCGCGCCACGATAGCAAACCCTGAATTTTTCGCCGCTAATCTAGCTAATTGCAAAGCGGCATCTAAAATAAAAGAGTTAGCCAATTTAAGTGCGTGAACTCTGTCCATAACCTCCTCATATGGAGTCTCTCTACTGAGCGACTTTTCTAGTTCCTCGAACCAGAACCACGCTGCTGTAGTGACAGGAACAATGCACGAAATTGGTTGTAGAAGGTAAACTTGCTGTACAAAAATCTTTTTAAGCAAACCTTCCAATTTTTTATCCATAGGATCTTTGAAAGCACAACTATCTTCGATAGGAATAGTAGTGCGTTTGTTTAGAGTAGAAACTGCCCCCTCGACCTTAGGGACTGTCTGACATAAGTCCTTTCTGGGGTCGACCATAGGAAATAATTTCTTAAATATAGGGGGGGGAACAAAAAGGTATGCCGGGCTTTTCCCACTCCTTATTTACTATGTCCGCCACCCGCTTGGGTATAGGAAAAGCGTCGAGGTGCACCGGAACCTCTAGGAACTTGTCCATCTTGCATAATTTCTCTGGAATGACCAAGTTGTCACAATCATCCAGAGTAGATAACACCTCCTTAAGCAGTGCGCGGAGATGTTCTAATTTAAATTTAAATGTCACAACATCAGGTTCAGCTTGTTGAGAAATCTTTCCTGAATCTGAGATTTCTCCATCTGACAAAACCTCCCTCATGGCCCCTTCAGATTGGTGTGAGGGTATGACAGAACAATTATCATCAGCGCCCTCCTGCTCTTCAGTGTTTAAAACAGAGCAATCGCGCTTTCTCTGATAAGTAGGCATTTTGGATAAAATATTTGCTATGGAGTTATCCATTACAGCCGTTAATTGTTGCATGGTAATAAGCATTGGCGCACTAGATGTACTAGGGGCCTCCTGCATGGGCAAAACTGGTGTAGACACAGTAGGAGATGATGTAGTATCATGTTTACTCCCCTCATCTGAGGAATTATTTTGGGCAATTTCATTATATGTGGCAGTACTGTCCTTACTTTGTTTGGACGCTATGGCACAATTATCACATAAATTTAAATGGGGAGACACATTGGCTTTCATACATATAGAACATAGCTTATCTGAAGGTACAGACATGTTAAACAGGCTTAAACTTGTCAACAAAGCACAAAAAACGTTTTAAAACAAAACCGTTACTGTCTCTTTAAATTTTAAACAGAGCACACTTTATTACTGAATATGTGAAAAAGTATGAAGGAATTGTTCAAAAATTACCAAAATTTCACCACAGTGTCTTAAAGCATTAATAGTATTGCACACCCTTAAAATAACGGAACCGGAGCCGTTTATAAATTTAACCCCTATACAGTCCCAGCTATAGTCTTTGCTGAGACCCAACCAAGCCCAGATGGGAATACGATACCAATTGACGCCTTCTAGAAGCTTTTCCAGCAATTTTTAGATCCTCACACATGCATCTGCATGCCCTGCTCTCAAAAAACAACTGCGCAGTAATGGCGCGAAAATGAGGCTCAGTCTACAACTAGGAAGGCTCCCTGACTGGAAAAGGTGTCTAACACAGTGCCTGCCGTTTAATAAACGTTCCCCAAGTTTATAAATGCAAATTGTCAGCATAAATATGAATAAAATGCCCAAATAAAGCAATCGATTTAGCCCATAAAAATGTCTACCAGTTTTTTAGCCCATAATAAGCCCTTTATTCTGTTTGTTTGACTAAGAAAATGGCTAACCGGTCCCCATGAGGGGAAATGACAGCCTTCCAGCATTACATGGTCTTGTTAGAAATATGGCTAGTCATACCTTAAGCAGAAAAGTCTGCTAACTGCTTCCCCCAACTGAAGTTACTTCATCTCAACAGTCCTATGTGGAAACAGCAATCGATTTTAGTTACTGTCTGCTAAAATCATCTTCCTCTCACAAACAGAAATCTTCATCCTTTTCTGTTTCAGAGTAAATAGTACATACCAGCACTATTTTAAAATAACAAACACTTGATAGAAGAATAAAAACTACATTTAAACACCAAAAAACTCTTAACCATCTCCGTGGAGATGTTGCCTGTGCAACGGCAAAGAGAATGACTGGGGTGGGCGGAGCCTAGGAGGGACTATATGGCCAGCTTTGCTGGGACTCTTTGCCATTTCCTGTTGGGGAAGAGAATATCCCACAAGTAAGGATGACGCCGTGGACCGGACACACCAATGTTGGAGAAAAGGAATGGGTTAAATGCAACTTTAGCCAAGTTTGTTTTCCAGCTTAATATGTATGACCTGGTTAATAACCCCAAATATTCCTCCTCCTTAAGTATAACATTGTTTGCTTGTTGAAGTTTCCGCACCAATTTTTGTTTTAGACTTATTACTGTTTGTTTTAGACTTGTTACTTGTTACTGTTACCTAGAGCTACTCTCCAGTCACGCTGTTAGTAATTCTTGATCCCTTCAGCCATATTCTTGCTTGAGGCTTTTCAGTTTGATATGGAGATGTAATTTGTCTACACCGACCTCCTTAATTATGTATATAACTAGGGTGCTGTCCGGCCGGCGGCCGAGGCGGGGTGCTCTGAACACAATAGCTTCTTTATGGAGGCGGCAGCAAATTATTAAGTTTATGTCCTCAGTAGGATTCTTACTATATCCTTATATACGGCTGTATGGTCATATCAGTAGCGTACTTGAGACCAGTAACACAGCAATAACAGTTGAACTCAACTTTAGTCTCAGTTAGCTGCACTATAGTAGCCTCTCAATAAGCTCTCTAGACTTCCAGTTAAGTTTAGCCTAATGGCACTTATTGTTTTCATTTATGCACTCTATACTTGCACTTCGAGTTATATTTACCTACATTTTACAGCATGCCCAGTTACAATTCATATTGTTCACAAATTGTTGCCCTGTGATTGTATATATGGTTAACTTTGGATCCCCCTATCATCTGTGATGCAGACATTTCACTGATGGTTCTATAGAACTTGCAGGATCATCTTTATAGATGTACTATAAGTTTATAAAGTATATTACATGATCCCTTATAATAATCCTCCCCTAATATTTATTTCTAATTACTATAGATGGCAGCATTTATTATAATATTAACTTTAGTTTATTAAACTCAGAAAATGAGGTTCTTGTTTGGAGACCCAAAAGTGGCCTCTATCGCTGGCAATAGCCTCCTATACAGTATTATGAGATTATAATCGAGGTCCAAGAGTGGCCTCCTGTGTCAGTTAGGAGGCTCTTAGAATATTAGGCATTATACCTGTATACTATGTTTTCAAATCCCTCCTCAGAAATATATTGCTTATTTACAGATTCGTACTATATGAAACTTGTACATCATCGCCTTTATGTTTTGTTTCTCATTTTATGTATGCCTTGCTTTTAACCTCAATAAAAAACAGAATTTATGTTTACCTGATAAATTTCTTTCTCCTACGGTGTATCCGGTCCACGGCTTCATCCTTACTTGTGGGATATTCTCAATCCCTACAGGAAGTGGCAAAGAGAGCACACAGTAGAGCTGTCCATATAGCTCCCCTCAGGCTCCGCCCCCCCAGTCATTTGACCGACGGTTAGGAGAAAAAGGAGAACCATAGGGTGCAGTGGTGACTGTAGTTTACAAAAATAAAATTTAAACCTTACCAAATGCCAGGGTGGGCCGTGGACCAGATACACCGTAGGAGAAAGAAATTTATCAGGTAAACATAAATTCTGTTTTCTCCTACATTGGTGTATCCGGTCCACGGCTTTATCCTTACTTGTGGGAACCAATACCAAAGCTTTAGGACACGGATGAAGGGAGGGAACAAGTCAGGTAACCTAAACGGGAGGCACCACTGCTTGTAAAACCTTTCTCCCAAAAAAAGCCTCCGAAGAAGCAAAAGTATCGAATTTGTAAAATTTGGCAAATGTATGCAGTGAAGACCAAGTCGCTGCCTTACAGATCTGTTCAACAGAAGCCTCATTCTTGAAAGCCCATGTGGAAGCCACGGCTCTAGTAGAGTGAGCCGTAATTCGTTCAGGAGGCTGCCTTCCAGCAGTCTCATGAGCCAACCGGATGATGCTTTTCAGCCAGAAAGACAAAGAGGTCGCAGTTGCCTTTTGACCTCTCCTCTTGCCAGAATAGACGACAAACAAGGACAATGTTTGTCTGAAGTCTTTAGTTGCTTTTAGATAAAACTTCAAAGCACGAACCACATCAAGATTGTGTAACAGACGTTCCTTGTTAGAAACTGGATTAGGACACAGAGAAGGAACAACTATTTCCTGGTTAATATTCTTATTGGAAACCACTTTTGGAAGAAAACCAGGCTTGGTACGTAAAACGACCTTATCTGTATGAAACACCAGATAGGGTGAATTACACTGCAAAGCAGACAATTCAGAAACTCTTCTAGCAGAAGAAATAGCAACCAAAAACAAACCTTTCCAAGATAGCAACTTAATATCTATGGAATGTAGAGGTTCAAACGGAACCCCTTGAAGAACTGAAAGAACTAAATTTAGACTCCATGGAGGAGCCACAGGTCTATAGACAGGCTTGATTCTGACTAAAGCCTGTACAAACGCCTGAACATCTGGCACGGCTGCCAGACGCTTGTGCAACAAAACAGACAGAGCAGATATCTGTCCTTTTAAGGAACTAGCTGATAGACCTTTCTCCAATCCTTCTTGGAGAAAGGATAGTATCCTTGGAATCCTAATCTTACTCCATGAGTAACCCTTGGATTCGCACCAGCAAAGATATTTCCGCCATATCTTATGATAAATTTTCCTGGTGACAGGCTTTCTAGCCTGAATCAGAGTATCTATAACTGATTCCGAAAACCCCCGCTTAGCTAGAATCAAGCGTTCAATCTCCAAGCAGTCAGTTGCAGAGAAACCAGGTGTGGATGTTCGAATGGACCTTGGATTAGAAGGTCCTGCCTCGAAGGTAGCTTCCATGGTGGAACCGATGACATATTCTCCAGGTCTGCATACCAAGTCCTGCGTGGCCACGCAGGAGCTATTAGAATTACCGAAGCCTTCTCCTGTTTGATCCTGGCTATTAGCCGGGGGAGAAGAGGAAACGGTGGAAAGACATAAGGTAGACTGAACGACCAAGGCGCCACTATGGAATCTACCAATGTCGCCTTGGGATCCCTGGACCTGGACCCGTAACGTGGAACTTTGGAGTTCTGACGTGACGCCATCAGATCCAGATCTGGAAGGCCCCATAGTTGAGTTAACTGGGCAAAAACCTCCGGGTGAAGTTCCCACTTCCCCGGATGGAAAGTCTGATGACTCAGATAATCCGCATCCCAGTTGTCCACTCCTGGGATGTGAATTGCTGATAGATGGCAGGAGTGATCCTCTGCCCATTTGATGATCTTGGTTACCTCCCTCATCGCCAGGGAACTCTTTGTTCCTCCCTGATGATTGATGTACGCTACAGTCGTCATGTTGTCCGACTGAAATCTGATGAATTTGGTCTCCGCTAGTTGAGGCCATGCCTGGAGCGCATTGAATATCGCTCTCAATTCCAAAATGTTTATCGGGAGAAGAGATTCTTCCCGAGACCAAAGACACTGAGCTTTCAGGGACTCCCAGACCGCACCCCAGCTTAAGAGGCTGGCGTCGGTCGTGACAATGATCCACTCTGGTCTGCGGAAACTCATTCCCTGAGACAGGTGATCCTGAGACAACCACTAGAGGAGTGACTCTCTGGTTTCCTGGTCCATTTGTATTTGGGGAGACAAATCTGCATAATCCCCATTCCACTGTTTGAGCATGCACAGTTGCAGTGGTCTTAAATGAATTCGAGCAAATGGAACCACGTCCATTGCCACCACCATTAGTCCTATTACCTCCATGCACTGAGCTATGGAGGGTTGAGGAATGGCTTGAAGAACTCGACAAGTGTTCAAAAGTTTTAACTTCCTGACCTCCGTCAGAAAGATCTTCATTTCTACCGAGTCTATTATTGTTCCCAGGAAGGGAACCCTTGTGAACGGAGACAGAGAACTCTTTTCTATGTTCACCTTCCATCCGTGAGACCTTAGAAAGGCTAGAACAATGTCCGTATGAGCCTTTGCTTTGTGAAAGGACGACGCTTGTATTAGAATGTCGTCTAGGTAAGGTGCTACTGCAATGCCCCTTGGCCTTAGCACCGCTAGAAGGGACCCTAGCACCTTTGTGAAAATTCTGGGGGCAGTGGCCAATCCGAAGGGAAGAGCCACGAACTGGTAATGTTTGTCCAGAAAGGCGAACCTTAGGAACTGATGGTGATCTTTGTGGATAGGATTATGCAGGTACGCATCCTTTAAGTCCACAGTAGTCATATATTGACCCTCCTGGATCATTGGTAAGATTGTCCGAATGGTTTCCATTTTGAATGATGGAACTCTGAGGAATTTGTTTAGGATTTTTAAATCCAGAATTGGCCTGAAAGTTCCTTCCTTTTTGGGAACTACAAACAGGTTTGAGTAAAAACCCAGTCCTTGTTCTGCTGTTGGAACTGGGTGTATCACTCCCATTTTTAAAAGGTCTTCTACACAATGTAAGAATGCCTGTCTCTTTATCTGGTCTAAAGACAAGCGAGACATGTGGAACCTTCCCTTTGGAGGAAGGTCCTTGAATTCTAGAAGATACCCCTGAGAGACAATTTCTAGAGCCCAGGGGTCCGGAACATCTCTTGCCCAAGCCTGAGCAAAGAGAGAAAGTCTGCCCCCTACTAGATCCGGTCCCGGATCGGGGGCTACCCCTTCATGTTGTCTTGGTAGCAACAGCAGGCTTCTTGGCTTGTTTACCCTTGTTCCAGCCTTGCAATGGTTTCCATGCTGGTTTGGACTGGGATGCGTTACCCTCTTGCCTAGTGGCTGTAGAGGTAGAAGCCGGTCCGTTCCTGAAATTGCGAAAGGAACGAAAATTAGACTTATTTTTAGCTTTGAAAGGTCTATCCTGTGGAAGGGCATGGCCCTTTCCCCCAGTGATATCTGAAATAATCTCTTTCAACTCTGGCCCGAATAGGGTCTTACCCTTGAAAGGAATATTAAGCAATTTTGTTTTGGACGACACATCCGCCAACCACGATTTTAGCCAAAACGCTCTACGCGCCACTATTGCGAAACCAGAATTTTTCGCTGCTAATTTAGCTAACTGAAAATCTGTAATGAAAGAATTAGCCAACTTCAGGGCATGAATTCTATCCATGACTTCATCATAAGAAGTCTCCTTCTGGAGCGAGTTTTCTAATTCCTCAAACCAAAAAGCAGCTGCAGTGGTTACAGGAATAATGCAAGAAATTGGTTGAAGAAGAAAACCTTGTTGAACAAAAATTTTCTTAAGTAAACCTTCTAATTTTTTATCCATAGGATCTTTGAAAGCGCAACTGTCTTCTATTGGTATAGTCGTGCGCTTAGCTAGTGGTGAAACTGCCCCCTCTACCTTAGGGACCGTCTGCCACGCGTCCCGTCTGGGGTCAACAATGGGAAACATTTTCTTAAATATAGGAGGGGGAACAAAAGGTACACCTGGCTTCTCCCACTCCTTATTCACTATATCCGCCACCCTCTTAGGTATCGGAAACGCATCAGTATGTACTGGGACCTCTAAGAATTTATCCATTTTACACAATTTTTCTGGGACCACCAAAGGGTCACAATCATCAAGTGTAGCTAGGACCTCCTTAAGTAGGGCGCGGAGGTGTTCTAGCTTAAATTTAAATGCTATGGTATCAGGCTCTGCCTGCTGAGAAATTTTTCCTGTGTCAGAAATTTCTCCCTCAGACAGGCCCTCCCTCAACGCCAAGTCAGATTGATGTGAGGGAACTACAGATAAATTATCCTCTGCGTCTGCTTGCTCATTTTCTGTATTTAACACTGAGCAATCACGTTTCCTTGGAAAAGCTGGCAGTTTGGATAAAAATGCTGCAAGAGAATTATCCATTACTGCTGCATAGTGATAGCAATTGGAGCGCTAGATGTACTGGGCATCGCTTGCGCGGGCATAGCTGGTGTTGACACAGAAGGAGGGGATAGCGGGCTATCCTTACTACCTTCAGCTAAAGAATCATCTTGGGCTACATCTTTAAGCGTGATTGTACGGTCCTTAAGCTGTTTGGACGCTATGGCACACTTCACACATAAATTTGATGGGGGAACCACCTTGGCCTCTAAACATACAGAACAAAGGCTATCTGAAGGGTCAGACATGCTTGACAGACTTAGACAGAACTTCAATGCAATAAAAATTATTTTTGACAAAAACGTTACTGTCTCTTTAAATAATAAAAGTGCACACTTTATTACTGAAACATCAAAAAACCATCAAATAAACATCCGATTTTAATGAAATTTTCACCACAGTGTCTTAATGCTAATAACAGCAGTTAACCGGTTAAAAACACTACAGTCCCATGCCACAGTCTCTACTGTGGCCTTTACCTTCCTTAGGGATTATTTTATTAGGAAATAAGCCAATATGAAGTCCTTTCTGATGCCTCTGGACTCCCCACGTGAAGCTGCATGAACTGCCTAGTGAAAAACAACTGCGCAATTGAGGCGCGAAAATGAGGCCTCCTCCCTCTACATTCCAGAGTGGAGGGGCCTTTCTGACTAGAATAGGTGTCTAAGTAACTGCCAGGCATAATACTAAACCCCATGAGTGTTTCAAAGTCTGAAAAAACACCTTATTTATACTTCAAACATGCCAAAAGGCAATTGATTTAGCCCACAATAGTGTCAACCAGCATAGAGCCCTTAATATAAGCCATAATTTTATACAAAGTCTAAGAAAAATGGCTTACCTATCCCAGAGGGGATTACTGACAGTCTTCTAGCATTACTTGGTCTTGTTAGAAAAATGACTGATCATACCTGAAGCAGATAAGCCTGCAAACTGTTCCCCCCAACTGAAGTTCTCTGGTTTCAACAGTCCTGCGTGGGAACAGCAATGGATTTTAGTTACTGGTGCTAAAATCATATTCCTCTCAGCAGAAATCTTCATCATTTTCTGCTGCAGAGTAAATAGTACAAGCCGGCACTATTTTAAAATAACAAAAACTCTTGATAGAAGAATAAAAAACTACAACTAAACACTACATACTCTTTACCACCCCCGTGGAGATGCTACTAGTTAGAGCGGCAAAGAGAATG